>NC_052632.1:37527286-37627286 GCF_016161935.1 Mauremys reevesii
GAGCCACCACCTAGGGAATGGTCCTGTCTGGAGATGCCTATGCCCCCTGGGCCCGGCAGGGGCTCTGCTGGGGAAGCTGCTCTCCGGGGATGATCCTGGGCCCTGCTCTGCGGCTGCATTCACAGCACTACATGCTGACAGGAGGGGATCCCTCTTTCCAGGCAATATGCAGAGATGGGGGCTGGATAAAGTGACCCGGAGGCCGAGGAGGATATGCCCCATTTGTGAGCCACCAGGGAGAAGCATCCTCTGGTTCTTATTGCAACTTGTCCCTCCCTCACTTCCTCTCCCTCCATCTGCCCCTCCCCGGCTGCTGAGCTCCGCAGGTCAGACAGGCCCCATGGACGTACCCTATGTATGAGATGGCCAGCAGGGCACACTTGTGGTCGGGGCTCTGCAGCCGGGTCCGGTCCTTGCCTCTGAGGATCTCCTGCAGCGCAAAGCAGAGGGTCAAAGGCAAAAGAATTTAGGGGAACCTGGTTACTCAGCAAGACATGGAATCGCCAAACACTGTTTGATGCCCCCGCCGAACCTTAGTCCCAGCATGCAGTGCACTGGCGCACGGAGCTGGGCAGATGGCCTGGGAGCGGCCATGTGGCCAGAATGCACCTAGTTCGCCATTCCTGATGGCACATCTGGAAACTTCAGCATCTGCCACAGAGCAGGGAAGGGGGATCTGTGCAGAGGCGATATTGTGATTGGGAGCATTAGAGGCCTGAACAGCTGAGGTCAAATATTTTGCTGCAAACCAAGGGAGGGCTGCTCCTGTTAACTCCTCAGGATCATGTCCCAGAGTGAAAACCCTTGGAGTTAATCCCCAGGGCACTTTCTGGGTGCCGGGCAGATCCCTCAGAAGTGGGATGGGGAATTGTCCCAGGTTTAAGCAGCATGAATCCGTTAATGGAAAATAGTGTCATCTAATTCCTTGGGCTGGAATCGCACCAGAAGAATCCGGCGTCAGCACTGGCTTTGCAGTGCACAATGTAGAGCCCTGGGCACCTGGTCGCAAACACAGCACATGGCCTTCAACGCCAGATACTCTGGCATGTGCATCTGACCTAGGAACCCCTCCCAGGACCCCAGCGTGCTCACTCACCAGCAGGGGGGACAGCACGGTGTATGTGTCCTGGCTCACCAAGGGAATCCTGCTCACTTGGGTGACAGCTTCACCCACCAGCACGAGGCTTCTCACAAACGCAGATCTCACCAGCGGGTCCTGGGCTCGCAGGAAGGAGGGGACGAGAACAATGAGGAAACAGCCACAGACAATAGAGAGCTGAGACAAAGGCTACAGGGCAAGTCTCTACAAGGGAGCTGCTGTGCTAGGCTGGATTGCCCTCACGCCTAAGGGAAAGGACCTGGCTTGCCGAGTGGAACATCTTTGCAGTCCCTAGGGGAACATCTCTGGAGATGGGTGCAAGGAATGGGCTGATTTCCAGAGGTGCTGAGCACTTGCAGTTCCCAGAGCTGTCAATGGGCCCTGCGGCTGCTCAGCTCCCCTGACATTCAGGTCGTAATTGTCTGATCTGGGACAGGAATCTGCTGCTCTCTGCAGTTGGCTGGGCTCTCCCTACCAAGGCATCCATTCGCCAAGGAAAACATTCAGTTAAACCAAACTAGCATCCCCTCTCCTTTTCACTGGGACGCGCATATGGGCATTGGGCGTAGGACTGAACGTCGGCCTCAAACCTCCCATGGCAAGAAAACAACCTAGAGTTATCTCAAAAATCCCCCTTCAGCACCAGAACCTGTCAGCCGGGCTAGGGGCCTGAATCCCTCAGTGCGCCTTTTGTGCCCAGCTACCCCATCGACTGCAGCGTGTGGAGAAACAGGCCCTAAAACTTTCTCTTCTCATCCCTGAGTGCAGCACAAGCCTAGAGGTACCGAAGAGGATACAGTCATCTCTGGGACAACAGCACCCAGTGATGCTCAGTTACACTCTAACAAGGCCCAGATGGGAGTCCTTCCATTAGCTTCCATGGGCCTGGAATCAGAGAAGAAGCTAATCGAGATGGAGGAGTCACAGAGAATGGTGCTGTTCTCATGTCTCCTGCCCCTCCTGGGGCAAAGGGCCAGCCCTGGGAGCTGAGTTTATGCAAAGACATAGCTCTGTGCTGCTGTGCACAGCCCGCGGAGGTGCTGCATGGGCGGTCAGGGGAGGGCTCTGACTTACATGTGGGCTCAGAAAATAGTGTTTCCGCATGGGAGACAGGATCTTGTATCCTATGGTCTCTAGGATGAGGTCTGTGGGGCCTGAGTGGACCACGTGCCCATAGGTGAGGAGCAGGAGGCTTCTCAGCTGCTCGATGGAAGCTGGCTCCTGAGAATTGCAAAGGAAAGAGTGAGAAGAAGGGATGGCCTCCAGCAGCTCCTAACTCACAAATGGGGCCAGGGGAGGATTTTTCACCCAGCCGGCTTAGCAACCAAAGGCTGCTCTGCTGAGCTGAATTGCCCAGCTCCCCAGGATTGGGTGGTTGAGGTGACCCGGCAGCTGAAGGGGACACACTAGCAGCTGCTTTAATTCAGCCTAGCTCCAGCGATGTCACTGAGACTACAGTGGACTGCACTGGCCCAGAGAGTTACTGGGAAGGTGATGGTGGTGGTGGTGCGGGAGGGGAGGGGGAATGTCAGACATGCCAGCCCTGGTGAGTCTGCCAGGACGGTCTGTGAAATAGCCCAGTTCAGGGGAAGACCAAGGGTCTGTTCTGCTGAGAAATGTGTCAGCTGGCGCTGATGGCATGGCAGTGTCTTTCTGACCCTCTCTGAGCCTTCTTTATGGGGCTGCGTGGAGCATGTCTGAGCTCCCCAGGAGATACCCTGGAGAGTTTATACAACAGCACCCACCTTCCCCCCTGGATCCACCCCATAGTGCTGTGATTGCAGCTCCACGGAGGAGTAAGGAAAGGGCTCCCTCCACAGAGGCTGAGCCACGGCTTGGAAATTCAGCTCTTTGCTGAACAGGCTTCTGGGAAGCAGGGTCCTCCCTGGCAGGTCACTTTACCTGCAAAGACTGGTGAAGGGATGGATGAAAGAGCAGAGATGCTAGGTGAGACCGTACCTCCAGAGAGCCAGCAGCAGAAGGCTGGAGCTGCACCCTACTGACGACCTCTTCCCAGTGCTCCAGGATGGCAAAAATCTCATAGAGGTGTTGCCTGGCACACAGCCCAAGCGCTCGGGCGAATCCCTGAGAGACAGAAAGATGGAGGTTGGAAATGCTGAGCAACAAGCCCAGGGGCCAGGATGGGCTCTCAAAGTCATTGCCATGGGCATGGGTATAGGGAAGATCTTTTCAATCCACTGGACTTTGTCCAAGGCAGAACATACCCATGTAGCACCAGGGGATTGACAAGGAACGAGGGATCACTTGACAGCGGAGGAGCAAAGACCTCACCTCTCTTTCCTCTTCTTCTCGGAAATTGACCAGCTCCAGCAGGCGCCATAGCTGGGGCTTGATGCTCTCTGATGGAGATAACATCAGCCCGGTGCCCCAGCACTTGTAGAGAAAGCTCTGCGAAAGAGACACCATCATGCTGGATGCATTGGGCATGGCCTGGCATGCACAGAGCCCACTGGGTATAGCTGTCGGCTTCACTGGCCCCAAGCTGCCCCTGGGTAGTGACTGCTGTTCTGAACTAGGCACTGAACCCCAATTCCTTCCAGGACACTGACCTTGTCACTGGGCCGCTTATCGCTGTGGGCCAGCTGGCGCCTGATACTGGTGATGAAACAGCCCAGCCAGGTATGGTCTGAGATGAGGAAGAGAAGGTCTTCCAGGAACTGCCAGGGAAAGAAGAGCCAGTTAGAAGCGAGAGGGGCCAAGAAACTGGTCCTCTCAATAGCTCCAGCCAGGAACCCACCACAGCTGGGAGGGGAGGGGAAGAGGGAGCGTGCACTGTCACCCCCCATGTCTCTCGTAATGCTTGTGAATCCTTGTGAGCTGCCCCTGGTGCTTCTCCAATTTTATCTGCTGGACTCAGCCGCTTCCTCTGTCCCCCAATGCAGTGGTGCTGAGAGGCCTCTTAATCCTGCCTCAGCATGGCGGGGCGGGACTAGATGACCTCTTGAGTTCCTTTCCAGCCCTCCATTTCTCTGACCCTTACCTGCAGCAGCTGCTGCTCCCACTCCCTCTGGCAGAAGCAGGTCTTGTAATCTGGAAGAGATGGGCAGGTCAGTTTCCTTTGTGTTTATACCCTTCTACTGGGGAGCAGCCTGCAACCTGGCTCTTGTTTGGCAGGGGGTGGGGAGGAGCTGCCGACTCATGGGCCCCAGGGGACCCATGGCTCTTTGCAAATCACTGATGGACAACAATCCCTTAATGTGAAATACCCAGGAGTTCTGCTTGCCAAGATCCTTCCCCAGGGGGTGAGGGATCAGATGAAGGTTAGATACGGTCCTGGAAAGGATCCTTCCTGTCTAGGCACGGGGTGGCTGGGCTAGATGAACCCGGAGAATGATCCTAACATGATACTCTCTGATTCCAAGGTTACACCATCATATTATCCTGGATTCAGAGGGAGGTCCTGCCCTCTCCCTCTCTTGCTCCAGCACCACGGTGTCCCCTCTCTTCGCTCCTGCCAGGGGAGACACTCCCCCCTCACCTTCCACGTAGAGGAGCATTTCCGTCGTGTAGTTATTCCAGAATCGGCCCGAGCCGGCCTGGAACATGCTCATCAGCTGGAAGAGGAGGAACATGGCTGCCCTTCTGACCTGCACCGTCATGCATGAAGACGCACCGAGCACCTGGCGGACAAAGAGGCAGAGGTGGCTGTAGCCCTCCCTTGCAAGGCAGTGTGAGAAGGGAGCTCCCTACAGGCGCAGGGGGAGAGCTCAGTGGTGGAGGGAAGGAGACAGCAGGGAGGTGGAGCTGACAACCAGGACAGGACTGAGATGGATATTTCAATTGATCGGGGACACTCCATGGACCAGCATTTGGCTCCTTCCATCTTCTCACTGCTGGGCTGGCTCTAGCTCAGCTGAAAGGAGACAGGCTTATCCAGAGGCCGTCAGGCAGCTGCTGGGTCAGATCCTGGGCCTAGGTTAGAGCAGCACAAGGGGAGCTTGAAGCAGCCCGAAAGAGGCAGCTGGGCCATAAAGGGAATCCCCAGCTGCCCCTTGGGAAGGGAGGATGCTGGAGGCCAAGGGGCAGGAGGGGGCCTGCACAAGAGTCCCTAAGGGCTCATTCCAGCTGGCTTCTATTGGAGCCGTCCGAGGGCTGCACTAACTTGTGCTGGGGGCCCTGGTCCAGCCCCAGGATCAGGGCAGCCAGGAAGGTGGCTGCTCAGAGAGCTGGCTGGTTCTGTTAAATGCCGAGAGGCGCTGGGTCGATGTGCAATGACCGCGAGGAATGTGACGAGCCAGCTCCTCTGGGGGCTGTGGGGAGAAGAACCACCACTATGCATTGCTAGCCAGCTCCAGGAGCGGCCCCTTCCCACTGAGCATAAGAAAACCTCCTGGCTACGGGTTACTCACCAGCAGCCGAGCCAGCAGTTCCTGGGGTAGATTGGCCCTGGGGCTTGACCGACACCCTGTGAACAGAAAGGGGAGACACCCCATCAGGCTCTGGAGGGATCTTTTGCATTTGTCTCTGAGCTCCATCTGTGCATTGATGGCTGGCTGTGTCCTTGCAGTGAGCTGGAACCAGAGCCGAGAGCTGATCCCCACCCCCACCTGGGGGCAGACGCCTCTCGCTAGAGAAGGACTAAGAGCGGGTGGATAAAATACTAGGACTCACCTCTGTTCGCCTTGCCGCACTTCCCGGCCAAGGGCAGCCTGCCTTCCTCCTGCAGCCTCTTTACCACCCCGACCGAGGTCTGCAGGAGGAGAGGCAGGGCTGGCCCATGGGCTGCTGGGCTCAGCTGAAGGAGCAGCCCAGGCCATAAAACCTGCAGAGCAGAGAAAAGCCATCTCAATATGGAAATATCCTCTTCCTGCACCAGCTCTCTCTTTCCTACACTAGACGGCACCCCTGGCCTCGCCACCGCCAGCCAGATCTCTCTACCCAGCCTGAACTATGCAGCGATCCCCGCCTCCTCCCCCTTCACACCTGTCAGTGTCTGCCTCCAGCACCAAATCAAATGACACTTGACTGAGCCCCGCCTTTTGTTGAGTGGAGCATCATCATTGACAGCACCGTATTTCCTAACTCCAGTCCCACTTGGAAAGGCCGTGTTCTCACAGCGTGAACGCAATACACCAGCTTGATCAATAAAGAGGAGACTAGGAAAACCAAAACCATCAAGTGAAACCATGACAGGCGCTCAGGGAGGTTTGAGCTCTGACCTTCCCATCCCCACACAGGCCTGCGCCACTTGAACCACAGATGAAATTGCTGTCTGCTGTGTGGACAAGAGGTAGACTTAACACACACTATGCCAGAGGGTTACACAACTCTTTGCTGGACAGTATAGACTAGTGGAGAGCAGGAACCCCCGGGGGTCTCTCCCCACCTGTAGTAACTAAAGCACGTATCTTTGGCAGGCTCAGTCTGAACGACAGTGTAGCTGAGGGCACAATACTTGGGTCTGCCTTCTTAGAAATGTGGCTGTTAGTCTCAGCTCTGCCTGATGTGACCTTGCGCAACATGGCTGTTAATTTGTTCAGTGTGGGGAGGGGCTGGCTAATACTTGACTGCTTAGGCTTGCGTTCTGAGGCCTGGGTCAGTAATCAGGTCTGTGCAGTGTGTGGAAACCTAAGCGGTAGTCAGCAGAGATGAGATTTGGATGTAGTGTCTCCCAGCTCAGTGGATTCTCCCTTAGGCACCAAGGTAGTGTGGGTGAGAGGCAGGAAGTCCCGGGCTAGGGTTGGCTTTTGCAAAACAAGAATGTGATGGTCGGTATAGACCCCACCCTGTAACAGCCAGGAAAAAGTTAACAGAGGGACCAATGAAGAGGGACTGAGCTATGGAAGCTGCAGAAGCAGCATGACTGACCATGGGATGCTAGAGCGGAAGAGCTCCTGTGACCACTGGTGAGTGTTCCCTGTTCCAAAGAACCAGATCTGGCTCGGATCCAGGGTCCATTTTACCCAACCCCATGATGTTCTGGAGCGGGGAGGCTCAGGTAAATAAGTCTGGTTGCGGCCTGTCTCATGGAAAAGCTCAGACGCAGAGAGGCCTGCGTCCAATGGAGAGGGGCAGGGTCACTTACATTGGCCATTCTGGGGGAATCACCCAGGGACTGCAGGGTGCTGGAGCAGAGCTGGCGGACCTCGAGCTCCATGGTGTGCCTCCCATCTGCTGCCTCCTGATGGTGAGAAATAAGGGAGATACCAGGGAGATTTAGATTCAGTGGAGACCTCCATGGCACGGTACCTATAGTGGGCATGGCAGGGGGTGAAAATGGGGCTTGAAAGGAAAAGGCACAACCCTGGCTGTGACTGTGCCATAACCAGCCCAGGGTCTGTGTGGAGCCAGTTCTAGGCTCCACCCCTCTGCGTGGTGAAAACCAGACCCATCATGGCTTAGTCTCCTGTAGGGTGGATGATCATGGTGGGGCGAGAGAAGGAGGAAGCCAGGGGTCCTGCCCTCCCAGCGCAAGGGACAGAGCCCAGATGGCAGCTGGGAGAGGGATCAGAGAGAATGGGCTGGGAGGAAAAAACACTGTCTTCTAGTTGTCATCATCTTCCATCAGTAGATGGAGGGTGCCGTCCCCAGTTCCATCTGCTTCCCAAGCTCTATTTGCTGCCCATTGCCTGCCCCTCCCCATCTGCAGCTGCCCCTCCTTCCCTATCCCTTGACCCCATGTTCACGGACCCCCAGCACTAAGGTCTCTGCGGATTCTTACCGTGCTGTCGAGGGGCAGGGTGCACTGACGCACCAAGAAGTCAATTAAGGGTCTTGATGTAGATTTTTCCAAGAGCCCATGTGCCCCCATTGTGCGTATCAAATAAGCAAGGGCTTCTCTGACCTGCCAGACCCAGACAGAAACAGAAATGATTTGCACACAGTGTGGAGGAACCTTGTCTCCTCCCGGTCCAGGCTGGGATCCTTTCTCAGCAGGGTGTTTGGTGAAATACTGCTAGGCAGCCCAGAGATGGCAATGCAGGCGGAGCCCTGCTGGGATTCTTTCCCCCACCTTCTGCCCTACACTATGGAGCACTGATGGGTCATGTGTTTCGTTGCACAGGGTCCCGGCAGGCTCTGCACTGACAGGCAGACATTCACTAGCTTTGGCCGCATTGGCCATGGTTCCAGACTCACCCGTATGCTTGTGCTCTGCAGGATTGGCCCCAGGGCCATGAACAGCTTCTCGGTGTGCTGTGTCATTTCGGAAACTGTAAGAGACACAGACACCGGCTTGGCAGGGCTGATGTTAAACCAGGGTGTGCAGGGACCTGAGATCTCAGGAACCTTAGAGCAATCCCAATATCCCTACATGACCCTCCTGGCAGGTTACCCCCATGGATAACCAGCTGCATTTGCCCATGCTTGCAGTTCCAGCAATGATTGTCCTCTCTCATTGCCGCAGCATCGGCTGAGGGGCTGCAGGACTTGGCTTGTCTACTGCAGACAGATACAAGTGAGCCTAATGAGGCCCAGTGCTAAGCGCTGCTAATTGCACAAGAGGCCATAACACATCAAAAGACGAGGCCTCGCTGCGGGGTCACTTACTGTTGGATCGGACTATCTGGTCCAAAATGAGGAGACTGGCACAGGTCTCCTCTTCCTCGTCCCTGTTCAGCCTCCTGAACAGGAACACAAGCAGCTCCACCAGGAACAAGCGAGCTGCAGGAAGAGGAGTGAATCATAATGGGGTGAATCGTAAAGGGGAAGGGAATATAGTTCTATGTCTGGGCTCTGAAATTCCACAGGCTGGGATCTCCTTCTCTGGGAAAGGTGAATGGGTTTCTTACCCAGATGGATGAGAGAGTCCAGGGCCTCTCTCCGCTCCTCCAGGTGCTCTCTGGGGAGATGACACACCTAAGGGAAGAAAGCAACACCAGCAAAGGTAAACTAGATCCAGTGTCTCTCAGGCCAAGCCCTCGGATGGCAGAGTGAAGGGATGAGGGTGGAGAGGCAAATTCTAATTCCCATCTAAAGAACAGGCCAGCAAGCTGGATCAGTCTATGAGTGACGCCGAGGCTTTGGGGGCCGTGGCTCATGTAGAAGCAGAGTTTGACGGGTCAGGAACCGAAGATGTGGAGGGTTGGAACAAGGTGTGGGATGCTGTTGTTCCCGGTCAAAGGGGTTGGGGTGGGTGGGAGGAAAAGAAACCAAAGGAGAGTTCTCCAGGATCCATCCCCCAATGGGAACAGGATGAGGCAGGGACAGCTCTTCCCACAGCCTACCCAGTTTAAGCCAACAGGCCCCGGCATTTTGCCTGAGTGATCCCAGCATCTCTTACCATGGAGTGGAGTGCTGGGAAGAGGATGCCAATGTCCTTCCTCAGGGTAGCCTCATCCATGTCCCTCACGCAAGCAAGGCCCTGTGTAAGAGAAGAGACGCAGGACATGGCGATGACATGTCAGGCCGACAAGCCCCAATGTGTAGAATCTCTATCAGCAGCTGGGTAACCACAACCCAGACTTGGGAGGAATAAAGTTATGGCCCTGGTGGAGAGCAGCTTCCAGCTGGTCCTGGACTCTCCCTTCTCTGGGAGGGGCATTTGACCCCTTTGTTTGCACTAGCCTAGTATCACTCATGGTTGGGTCAACAGGACAGTTGTCCCTGGCGCCAGCTGGGGTGGTGTGTGCTGAGAGGAGGGCAGGGATGGCGGGGCTGGGTTTGGAAGAGCGGGGCCTGCCCTGATTACTTATCACTACTGATGTTACGGCAGCGCCCAGAGGCTGCAGTCAGGGTCAGGCCCTTTTGCACTGAGTGCAGCACAAGACAGACAGAGACAATCTGTGTCCTGAAGGGCTGACAGTCTAGAGACCCACACAGACAGGTCAGGGATGGGGAGACAGCATCCAAGGGCTCCTCCCTGCCCCCATGCTGGGGTGAGGAAACCACGCGGGAGCTTGGAAGGGGAAGTTTAATGTCCCTTCATGTGGCCTTCCCAGGGGCCAAGGATCTGGCCCATTGTCTCTGCCTGCTCACCTCCTCCAATGGTCACTTCCAGAGTGTACCAGGGACATTCTGGGGAGAGGTGAAGCTCAGGACAATGGTTTATTTCTCTCCCTGGTTCCCTAATGCAGCCAATTGCTGACCAGCCAGCAAAGAAGAAAGAAAGCAGAGCCAGGTGCTAGGAATGGAGTCGCCTGTCTCCTCCCGTCTGCAACACCTGCCCTGGCAAGGGGGTTCAGAGCATGTTCTCTAGGGCCAGAGAATGGCAGTGAATCTGGGAGCAAGCGGATGGGGAAAGGGGATCAGAGCCTTAGAGGGTCAGTGTGTTGTGGAGAAGGCAGTAGGAGCGGGAGTCCAGGCTGAGTTGGTGATGGAGGAAACCTTGTACCATCTGTGTCATGGGCACTTCCCCAGTGTGCTGTGGATTTCCCGTTCTCTCCTCACTCACTCTGGTCTTCCTTGGCCTTTCCTCCTCCTCCTCCTTGCTGATTGGGGTGAGCTGTCCCCTGGGTGATGAATAGGCCTTTCTCTTGGTGCCTAAAATGAACGGAAGGAAACTAAGTTTGCTCTTGAGCAAAGTAAGCAGTCATGGGATTAGAGGGAAGGTCCTCTCATGGACTGTAGCTGGTTAGAAGACAGGAAACAAAGGGTAAGAATCTATTTCCAGTTTTCACAATGAGGTAAATAGTGGTGTCCCCAAAGATGTGTACTGGGGCCTTTGCTGTTCAGGGGTAAAATGGTGAAGTGGCAAAATCTGTGGATGACACAAAATTACTCACCATAGTTAAGTCCCAGGCAGACTGCAAAGAGTTCCAAAGAGACCTCACTAAACTGGGTGACTGGGCAACAAAATGGCAGATGAAATTCAGTGTTGATGAGTGCAAAGTAACGCACATTGGAAAACATACAAAATGACGGGGTCTAAATTAGCTGTTACCACTCAAGAACAAGATCTTGGAGTCATTGTGGATAGTTCTTTGTAAACATCCACTCAATGTGCAGCGGCAGTCAAAAGAACTAGCAAAATGTTGGGAATCATTATGAGGAGCCACTGGGGAGCTGAGCTGGTAGAGGGAGCTGCCTGGTGCGTCAGTTCCCCCTTTACTAGCACCCGGGCTGCCCGGTGGTGATTCCTGTGCTGCCCTATGGCAGCAGGGCTTTAGCCTAGCGTGGGATGGCACGGAGGCTGGCGTGTAAGGTAGAGCACAGGGCAGTGGCTTATGTGCATGTGCAGAGCAGGGCACAGAGCCTGGGTGGAGTCTCTTCTTGCCCTCTCAGCCCTGGGGTTTTGCTGTCACTGTGGCTGCTTTCCTCTCCCCCCCTTTATTCCTGGCACTCAATACTGGGCATGGGCTTACCTGGATCATGAGGCTCAGCACAGAAAGTGCTGGAGTGGCTGCCCGCTCCTGCAGCCAGGGTTTGTGGCGCCAGGTCTTGTTTTTGGGCCACCTTCTGCTCCTCTGTGTCTGTGGATACAGGCAGAAGGTGGGTTAATTTCCCGCAATCGTGGTCACTGATAGAATGCCCTGGGGGCGACAGGGACATACAGCTGTGAGGGAACTGTCTGCACCTTATGGAACCCCTGGCGAGGGATTTCCACCAATCACTGCCCAGACAGTGTCATGTTACTTAACACTGAGATCGGGCATTTCCCCTTCTAGTTCCTTTACAAACATTACCCACACCATCCAGACCCCAGTGGAGGTTGTGAGTCTTGTTAGCCCCATTATGAAGCTAGGAAAACTGAGGCACTGAATGATCCTGTGTGCACTGGGATGGGACATCCTGATGGGACAGCAATAGAAATGTGATGATTTGTCACAGAGAAATGCTGTTGACTCCTACCTGGGACAGAAGAGTCAGTGGGGCCTGGCTGGCTGGAGTCCAGATTTGTCCTGTCTGTTCGGAAAGGTGTCCATCCTGTAATTCAGAAGGGCAGTGGTGGGGTGAGGTGTCATGTGACTGAGTCTATGTAAGGGCAATAGGAATCAGAAGGGAACTGGGGTAAATCTGTATCGTGGGGGATGCTCCCAGGCAGAATTCCTACTCACCAATAGTCTGAGTAAGTCTTTGGTAGAGATGGTCCAAAAGCCCCATATTGACTCCTAAGACAAGAACCAATGTAAACAGATCACAGGAGTTTCTCTTCTACTGCACAGACCTCAGAACATTCACTAGGGTGACCAGACAGCAAATGTGAAAAATCGAGACGGGGGTGGGGGGTAATAGGAGACTATACAAGAAAAAGACCCCAAAATTGGGACTGTCCCTATAAAATCGGGACATCTGGTCACCCTAACATTCACATCTCACTCTTGGGAGGTCAAGCTAGCGCTCTGGTGCCCGGTGCTCTGCATTGCCATGTGGAATGAGACCCAGGCTCAATTCTTTGTGCTGGTCTGCGGCTCCCAAGATGGCTGGAATTGCTCCAGTTGGGGGGAACCTCCATTGACATGAGGAGGCTCTCTGCTTGACTAGGGACTTTGAAGGGGATTCCATTGGGTTCCCCTTAGCCAGAAGGACGTAACTCATGAGCTGGAGAACCCCAAGGAAATAGAGACATTGCAAGGCTCGGCTGGAGGTAGATGCACAGAGCTGCAGCACTGAAATGTGGGATCCCCCTTCTTTGGGGATAAAACCTTTGTGGTACCTCTCCTCTTCCTTGGGATTCAGCAAGGCAGCTCTATCACCTAGAACATTTGGTTCCATGAGGTATTTGAGCTTATGAGGTGTGTTCTGACCAAGAAGTTACCTATTCTGGCCCACCTCACTGCACAGCCACCAAACCAGCAGTGCTTGAGACAGCATCTGATCATGACTCACAAAGCCATTTCTAATATACATATGAAAAATGTGGACATCTCAGTCATGAAAAATGCATTGGCGTCTGTTTCCAGGAATGGAATGTGTGTGGCTCAGTAGCACCCACAGTTCCAGCCACAGCCGTGGTCGCTTGACACACAGTCAACCAGTTACAGATCACAATGATTGATTGCACAAGTAGTCACTGCAACTGCTTGGATAATTGCTGCAACCGTGCACATGAGTTAATAAGCCGTTGTGGGCATCCTTCTGAATTCTGAGGCTAATGAGACATTTACTCTCATAATAACAGTTGTGATTCTCTAATATAGTACCCCGTGTTAATATACCATTGTTCACCCAGAAGGGTCCCATGGGAATTATACTGTTTGCACAAGCTAGAACTAAACATTATGTTAGTTTGTGTCATTATATAATGCCTGCATCTGTCATTTTCACTCCATGCATCTGAAGAAGTGTTTTTTACCCACAAAAGCTTATGCCTAAATAAATCTGTTAGTCTCTAAGGTGCCACCGGACTCCTTGTTGTTTTTGTGGATACAGACTAACATGGCTACCCCCTGATACTAAACATTATGTTGATTCTGTAAAAGACATTGCAGATGAACAGCAACTTTGGCCTCGGAAAGGAATTCTGGCTGTGGATCACGCCGCTTTCTTCCTACCTGGAGCAGGAGACTCTGTGTCAGGTGGGTTGCCATCTCTGGCTGACACTGAAGTCTCTTGCACTGCTGTGTCTGTCAATAGAAGAGAAGGGTTAAATTTCTCCATTAAAGGTCTGTGGTTGAACGCCCAGGGGAATGATGTGAATGATAGTGCTAAAGGGAGGGGAGTTTTCGGTACCCAAAGCAGCAGGTTCCAGTCCTCTTGTGACACTTCAATGAACCTGATTTCACTGAGTAACAAATACAGTCACACCTGGGTCACCAAAGAACTTTCTCGGTTACAGAGAACACCTGTGTGACCCAGAAAGGAGCGATTCTCTAAACAGAGGCAAAGCCACTCCAGTTCTCCTTCTCACTGTCACAGGTTGGTGCCAACAATCACAGTCCCTGACTCCCACACAGTGCGCGATGGGGTCTCGGCAGCGCAGGGGGTGGGGACTAGCTTGCAGCAAACACAGCTTGGAGGATTTAGAAATCTTGCACGTGCAGTGCCTGGGGAGGGGGAAGTGCAGGGAGATGGAGACTCCAAGAGCCCTCCTCATTCAGTCAGTGCCAGGGCAGCCCAGGGGGGTGGGGGAAATGGGGCAATTTGCACCCAGGCCCCGGGCCCAGCAGGGGCCCCCACGAGAGTTTTTCGGGGCTCCTGGAGCGGGGTCCTTCACTCGCTCCGGGGGCCCAGGAAAACTCTCGCGGGGCCCGGGCCCTCAGAGCTTCTTCCGCTCCCGGTCTTCACCGGCGGGGGGTCCTTCCGCTCTGGGGCAGAAGGACCCCCCACCGCTGAATTACCGCCGAATTACCGCCGAAGCGGGACTCGCCACCGAAGTGCAGCTGGGTCTTTGGCGGCAATTTGGTGGCGGTGGGGGTCCTTCCATTCCGGGACCCGCCGCCGAAGTGCCCCGAAGACCCGCGATGGGGACCCCCCGCCGCCGAATTACCGCCGAAGACCCGGCTGCACTGCGGCAGCGGGTCCAGCTTCGGCGGTAATTTGGTGGCAGGGGGTCCCCACTGCAGGTCTTCCGGGCACTTCGGTGGGGGATCCCAGAGCGGAAGAACCCCCCGCCGCCAAATTACTGCCGAAGCGGGGGCCCCCCGCCGCGGAAGACCCCAGGCCCCCGGAATCCTCTGGGCGGCCCTGGGCAGTGCAGACCACAAGGCCTGTGGAAAAGTCGAATGCCAGGCACAAGCAGAACCTCATGGGGACGAGGGGGCTGACCCACTGGAGGGAGTTGGCAAAGGGCAGGTATAGCCTATAGGTAGTGCTCTACCAAATTTACGGTCCATTCTGACCAATTTCATGGCCATAGGATTTGAAAATCAATTTCAGGTTTTTAGATGTTTACCTCTGAAATGTCACAATGTTGTAGTGGGGGTTCTGCCCCAAAAGGGAGTTGTGGAGGAGCCGCAAAACTGTTGTAGGGGGGTTGTGAGATACCCTCACTTCTGCACTGCCTTCTGAGCAACAGGTGTATGTTCCTGGAGGGGGGTCTGATCTCCCCCGTGAGGGCAGCTGTGCAGGGGAAGTGCCAGTTCCCTCCCTCCCCAGCCCAGAGGGGACTAGCAGCTGGAGCCAGGGCCATGGTAGGAGCCTGCCCTTCCCCATCCCTCCAATAGCTAGATTTCATGGGGAAGGTCTGATTTCATGATCCATGACTTTTTCATGGCTGTGAATTTGGCCTCCCTATGGGATGGTTTAGGTTAAGAAATAAATAGAAAATAGGCTTAGGGCCTAAGTTAGCTCAAGTGTAGTAGAGTTTAGCAAACTGAAGTTGTTAGTGTGAGGAAAGTTAGCGATCAATTGGAGATCCTGTTATGGGAAAGTGAGAGTTAGCAAGCACATGGCCCGGGGTGATGCTCCTGTTTGGCTATAACTGGCTTAAGCAGGGTTTTGAATGAGTGTTTTTGAGAATTGTGACTGCTTTATTCAAATGTTATGTATACTAATAGCGTGGGAAGGATATTGGTGCAGATGTTCATGTAAACCACATGCAATGTAAAGAGTCAATAAGGAGGCGATGGAAATATAAACAGTGTAAGGGGCAGCTGCACGTTCAATAGTCTGAGAATAGCTTCTACTGGGAGTTGTTCTGTTAATTCGGTGAGTGCTCCAATTAACACCCCAAGGTACCGTTCTGTCCCAGGGTTCTAAGGCTGTACTTCACGCTGCTGTCAGTGCACTGATCCCGCACTGATCCACAGTACAACACTCAGTGATGACAGCGTAGGTGGTAACTGCACACCTGTTTTCTTAAGGAATCATTTTATTTTGGAATGAAGTTTGGTTTTATCATTTATAATGTCACCTAAATACATTTTCTGTAACCGACCTAGATGCATGTACTTGGGTTTTGTTGCAGCCTTATCTGTAACAACTTACTATGAATTGGAAACATTTCAACCTCAAGGTTACAGAAGGTTACGCAGGGAAAGGGGTGAATCTGGGGAGTCTGTACCCCTGTTTCCTACTTACCTGAAGCAGCAGGCTCAGATAGGGAAGGGCTGCAACACCCAGTGGCTGCCGTAGCCTCGTTCCCCTGGTCTGTGGCTGTGGATAAGTGCAAAGGGGAGGGGGTCATTTCTCCTTTCCTGGTCACTGATAGAAACCGCAGGGGGGTGAGGTAGACAATACAGCTGTGTGGAGAACTAATGACACTGCAGGGCACCTCTGGAGAGGGACTGCCACCAGTCACAGCCCAGAGCATTTATACTGCACACCCATCTCCAAGGCATTTGACAAACACCTCACCCCACAGGTAGGGAGCTGAGATAACATGGGCAGGGGCAATAGGGGCCGGGGGAAATTTGTGGAGAATCTGCCCCAAATTCTTTCCTAACCAGCTGGATTCCATTAGAGACCAGAACTTCCCCAGCTTTGCTTGTCCCTGCTACTCTAGTTAACAAGAGATCTCCCTCAGGAGACAAGGAGAGTGCAGACAAGGCCGGGATGGCAGTGCTGCATTGGGGTCACATCAGAGAATTCCCTGCCAGTTCAGAAGGGCTAGAAATGTCTGGGGGTTTAAATAAAGCTAAACTGCTCCAAGGAACCTTGGAGAAAACAAACCTTCTCCATCAGGAGACCCTGACTCCCCAAGCACATGGAGATTCCATGCAGATTCCCAGTAGTCCCCTGCAGGTAGCTCTGGAGAGGACAGCAATGGGGGGAGAGGAGGGACCATTTCTGGGGAGAATTCCTACTCACCTCCAGACTGGACCAGCAGTCGGCGGAGGTAGCCATAAAGATCCATATCGGCTCCTAAGACAAGAACCAACATGAATGAGTCCCTGAGGCTTCCTTCCCATGACACAGACCCCACCATACTCACACATGCTTCTAGATGGGCCAAGGAGACCCAGACTTAGGTTTTTGCTGCCTGCCTGGCTGGAGAGACAAGACCACTATGAGGTGGCGAGACCTCAACATTGATGTAAACATTTTATGAATAGCATTATTATAACTTATTTTTATAATGTTAGGCCATTACAAACATGTTTGTGCCTTTACTGAACATTCAAATATACATTTATCACCAGGATGCTTGAAAATATGAGTAGCCCAGTTTTAGTTAGCTAGGTTATAAAATGTTCACGCTAATCAAAGACATTGCAGAAGGCTTCAGCTTTCTGCCATCCAGAAATGAGCAAATGTCCAGAAAATAACATCTCCTTAACCATAAACCTGTTTATGTCCCGCAAGAGTATCTGTACAAACTTTCAAAGGCAACTGTCCTCATTTTAACTTGCTTTAACTTTTATACTATTTTCTTTTTGTGCTCTGCTTAAAATATGGGTCGATTATTGGCATTTGTGCTTTGTACAAAATATTTCATAGAAGTTGAATTGCTATAACAAACCACTTGTAACTCTAAGGAACTTGGGTCAAGAATCAAAGCACCCAAAAGAGTGTTTTATCTACACCAGAGCACCCCCTCTTCTGTAGACTGCCAGTTTAGTATAGATCTAACCCTTTAACTCAATAAAACACGTTATAAAGACAAATGTTTTAGGAAAGATTTGGACCCATAGAAGGTGAGGATGTTATTTATGTTGGATATTCCAAAATGAATTTAGGGCTCGGGCAAGGGCTAGGGAGGAATAGCTCAGTGGTTTGAGCTCTTAGGTTGCTAAACCCAGGGTTGTGAAGTCACTCCTTGAGGGGGCTATTTAGGGATCTGCAGCAAAAATCAAGACTTAGTCCTGCTAGTGAAAGCATGGGGCTAGACTCAGTGACCTTTCAGGGTCCCTTCTAGTTCTATGAGATAAGTATATCTCCATATATGTTAGAACAATAAATCTAGGCCGTAAAATGCACTCTACCAGCCCCTTTTTGCAACAAAACCCTCTGCTTGGGTCCTTCAAACTTTAGAGAAAAATGTGTGTAGTTGAGAAAAAGTTTTGTGGAAAACTTTAGTTGATTTCTAAAATATTGAAATGGCAAACTGTTTTGGAGGGTATGTTTGCAAAGTATTTTAACTGAATGAAAAGCATCTAATGTGGTTTTCTAATATCATTGCTACAGGTGGTAAAATGCATTATGTACTAACATGAAATCAAATGACCTTGCTCAGCTGATTACCACTATAAGAAGACATTTAAGTCTAGACTATTTATTATATTAATAGGGAATTAATTCGTTACTAGCAGAGCTCCAGCCACTCCTCCTCCCAACTCCGAAACATAAGAAGAATCATCTCTCCAACAATTGTTCTAAAGAATCAACAACTTCTTCAATCACTATTTAAGCTAAAGACTTGCTAAGAATGATTTGATTTTAAAAGACTGCGTCCAGAACTAAAAACCTTCTCATAAAGAACAGGCATGTTTGGACTTTTTAAAAACAGAATTTCATTTCCTGCTGAACCCTAATGAAACTGAAGAAATAGCTCAGAAAACGAACTGAATAAGAAGAGTGACAAGACTAAATTTGAAGCTGTTCTGAGAATCTCCCCCACATAAACAAAGGAAATAGAACTGTCAAGGAAGACTTACAGCCCTAACACATATACCCATTAACAAACTACCTATGCATAAGATGAAGAGGCTCCATGAATGTACGGAGCCAAGGAAAGGGCGAGAGAGGGGTGTTTTTCTAAAATTGCACGGAAATAGAGAAGAGGAGAGTATAAAAACTCTAAGTGAGCACCCTGCACACGCTCTGCGACCCTGCTGCGACCCTGCTCAAACTCAACTCATCCTCTCCCTCCCTACAAGCAAGCTGACACAGACAGAAGAGAGAAGCCTCGGGAAGAAACCAGCCCAAGGCAACCTCCCCAAAACTTCAGCATGTGTTGGTAAGAGAAGTTAGCTAAAACCCTGTCAAGGGATTAGAGTTGTAAACTCTTGTAACTGTTTTGCTGTGATATGGAAATACTGTTGTAACTTAAGATGTTAACAGTTTCTCCTGTGAACCAGTAAATGGTTCGACCATATGCATTTGGGAAAGAGACAAGGGCTAAAGATCGGGAAACAGAGAAATCATGGGATTTAACTGACTTTAAGATTCTAAATATTTTGTTCATTGGCCAGTCTCTAGACAGCTCCTTAAATGGTTTCTTCTAACTCGGTAATTTTACTACTTTCTTCTATTTCCGAGGATTTAGTTAAAATTGCTTACTTTGCCCATCTAGATAAACAGTCTAGTTATTAATAGGATCCGCCTGCTCTTAACATTATTTTGCCCATCCATAAACAGTCTTAGTATGTCTGACTCACAACAATTTTGGGAAATAAGACCTTGGTTTCAACTTACCAAAAGAAAAGTGCCCCATCAAAGGCAGAGCTGCTCACAAAGGTGTCATCTGTTAAAAGCGCTCCAGAGTGAAGCACACAGATGAGACTGAACAGAAATCAGCCTTTTCTCATTTGTGTTCTGTCTTTTGTTGGTTTGTTTAGTGTTTTCTTTTCTTTAATAATCAAATAGCCATGGTTACTCACAGAGATTCTTTTGCTTGGTTTTAATCCTGGTGTCCCCTAAGGTATGTCAAAGAGCCCCTGTGACTAAACTAGTGGAGTCACCCCCTGAATGGTCAGAAAAAGAGATAGGAAGAGCTAGCCTAGCATTGCTTGTTTCTCTAAACTACATATTTTTACTAAGTTTTGGGATAAAATTACTTGACATCCAACACAATTTAAAATGACCCTTTCCACCCCACGCCGAGTTCACGGCAGCACGAACTGGTTTAAATCAGAGCGAGTCAAATCAATGATTTTCACTGTGATTTAAATCAGCAAGCAGAGGAAATCTTGATTTAAATCAGTGATTTTAACCTTGTTTTCCATTTTTGCTGTTTAGATATTTACCTAAAGAAAGGCTGATTGTCAGAGCTTGGTATAATTTCGTCCTTCTCTTTCCTAACCCTGAGGACACGGTAGGAAAGGTCCCTCTCTCCTGTGCTGGGATGGTCGAGCCACAGAAGACTGTTGATGTTTCACATATAATTGCAGATGACAGTGAAGATGTGGATTCCTCTGCGAGTTCTATGTAAACAGGTGCTATATGCTCCCCAAAATGCTCCCAACTGTCTGAAAAGCAGAGCCCAGACAGCCGTGTGCTCCCTCCTCCAGCTCCCAGAGCACACTGAGCCACAGGCTGCCTACCCCTTGGTGACACAGGGCCTACCCTCTTTGTGACACAGGGCCATTGCTGACATCACAGAGGCAAGGTGGGCTGGGGCTGTCTGGCTAGAGCCCTTGGGCTTTGCATCCCCCAGGCTGGATTAAGGGAGCATTGCTCTTGGCTTTTGTTGGGAATTTTAATCCAAAGGAGCCCCGGGGCCTCCCCACAAACCCTGTCTGTATAATGTGTCATGAGAAGAGGAGATTCAACCACAAGGTGCAAAATCATTCTGTGTCAGTCCACTCCAGTATCTTGCCTCTTGCAGCAGCAAAGGGGAAGGTGAAATCCCCACAATGCACCTGGCCAGCTTTGCTGTTCTCTGCCATATGGGTAAAAAATTCCTTCCTCAGCCCTCAGTGACCATGGAATCCCTGAAGCATGAGACTGGACTGGGCGTCTGTCTCAGCGTGAGGCGCTCCAATTGCTAGTCCAGACACAGCTGCATCGGTGCCCTGGGCCGAGAGAATAAAAGGGCTGAGAAGATTCTTTCCGAAGGATACACACGGACACTAAATCTCATTCCTAAAGGCTTCAATAAAAGGCAGTCAGAGTGCAGGACCCGTGGGTATTTCTTGAGTCCCAACATGCTGGGGGCTGTACAACCCAGGGGAGGGCAGCGAATCTCTTGCTTGGTTTATTTGATTTCCCATTGTCCTGAGTAGGCTCTTGTTTAAGGAGGAACTTGAAGGAAGAGAGGAAAGTTTGGGGCAGGAGCAGGGGAGAATAATGTTAGTCTGAGAAGCAGCATGGCAAGGGAGAACCAGGGAATGACGCAAAGGGAATGGCTGGGAGAGTGGCGGGGGAATGAGCCCGGAGAGTTAGATGGGGACAAAATTTGCAAAGATTCAAGAAGGAGCTGCATTTGGGTGCTGAATGGAGCTGAGCGAATCAGTGACTTTTCAGTTTGGGGGCCAGTCGGAGAATTAAATATATATATATATATATATTTTGTTTCAGGCCAAACCGAACCAATATATCTATATCTATATCTATATCTATATCTATATATCTATATATATATAGATATATATATATTGGTTCGGTTTGGCCTGAAACAAAATTGTTTTGGTTGTTCATTTCAGGTTGTTTGTGGGTGTTTTTCAAGACCCCTCTACCTCTCTTTTTAACATTGCCTCAATTTCAAAATGAAAAGTGACAACATTTTGCTGTGGAATGGTCCAAACAGACTGGCTGAATTTTTAAAACAAAACATTCCCTTTTTATGTGTGGCTGAAAGGATTTGCTTAATTTGCACGTGGTTTGGGTGGCCCTGAGAGATGCATTTTTGGGGAATTTGCTGGCTGTAGTGTAGGACCTGCAAGGGAGCCAGGGGAGGGATCAGAATGGGCTGGTCTGACGGGTGAGATGATTTTACAGCGGGCTCTGAAGGGGAATGAGAGGAGATATGGGGGGAGGGCAGAGTTAATGGGGTGGGTGATCAAGGCCTGGAGCAGGTGGGCTGGAGAGGACGAGGGGGATTGTAGAGACATGGTAAAGGAAGGACTGTTCAGGAAGGACAGGCAGGGCAGAAAAGGTGGGAGAGTTGCATTGCATGTAAGAGAGCAGCATGACTGCTCAGAGCTCCAGTATGAAACTGCAGAAAAACCTGAGAGTCTCTGGATTAAGTTTAGAAGTGTGAGCAACAAGAGTGATGTCGTGGTGGGAGTCTGCTATAGACCACCAGACCAGGGGGCAGTGAGGTGGATGAGGCTTTCTTCCGGCAACTAACAGAAGTTACTGGATCGGAGGCCCCGGTTCTCATGGGAGACTTCAATCACCCTGATGTGTGCTTTGAGAGCAATACAGCGATGCACAGACAATCCAGGAAGTTTTTTGAAAGTGTAGGGGATAATTTTCTGGTGCAAGTGCTAGAGGAACCAACTAGGGGCAGAGCACTTCTTGACCTGCTGCTCACAGACTGGGAAGAATTAGTAGGGGAAGCAAAAGTGGATGGGAACTGGGAGGCAGTGACCATAAGATGGTTGAGTTCAGGATCCTGAAGAAAGGAAAGCAGCAGAATACGGACCCTGGACTTCAGAAAAGCAGACTTTGACTCCTCAGGGAACTGATGGGCAGGATCTCCTGGGAGAATAACGTGAGAGGGAAAGGAGTCCAGGAGAGCTGGCTATATTTTAAAGAATCCTTATTGAGGTTGCAGGAACAAACCCTCCCAATGTGTAGTGTGATGGGCTCAGGCCAAATGATAGAAGGCAGATATATTAGCCCCAGGTTAAGTAGGTCCCCTTTCCCTGGGTAAGTTAACAGGGAAGGTTCCAGAACAATCAGGAAATTTCTGGAAACAATTTAGTAAGACAGGCTGATTAGAACACCTGCAGCCAATCAAGAAGCTGCTAGAATCAATTAAGGCAGGCTAATCAGGGCACCTGGGTTTTAAAGGATCTCACTTCAGTTTGTGGTGTGCATGTGAGGAGCTGGGAGCAAGAGATGCAAGGAGGGGAGTGGGAGTGCTGCTGGAGGACTGAGGAGTACAAGCATTATCAGACACCAGGAGGAAGGTCTTGTGGTGAGGATAAAGAAGGTGTTTGGAGGAGGCTATGGGGAAGTAGCCCAGGGAGTTGTAGTTGTCATGCAGCTGTTACAGGAGGTGCTAGAGACAGCTGCAATCCACAGGGCCCTGGGCTGGATGCCAGAGTAGAGGGCAGGCCCGGGTTTCCCCCAAACCTCCCAACTCCTGATCAGACACAGGAGGAGTTGACCCGGACTGTGGGTTCCACCAGAGGGGAAGATCTGAGGCGAGCAAATCTGCCAATAAGCGCAGGACCCACCATAGAGGAGGAACTTTATCACAGTAGAAAGAATAGTAAATAACAGTGAAAGCCTTGCTGATCTTAAACACAAAAAAGAAGCTTACAAGAGGTGGAAGACTGGACAAATGACCAGGCAGGAGTATAAAAATATTGCTGAGGCATGCAGGAGTGAAATCAGGAAGGCCAAATCATACTTGGAGTTGCAGCTAGCAAGAGATGTTAAGAGTAACAAGAAGGGTGTCTTCAGGTATGTTAACAACAAGAATAAAGTCAAGGAAAGTGTGGGCCCCTTACTGAATGAGGGAGGCAACCTAGTGACAGAGGCTATGGAAAAAGCTAATGTACTCAGTGTTTGGGTTTTTTTGCCTCTGTCTTCACGAACAAGGTCAGCTCCCAGACTACGGCACTGGGCAGCACACCATGGGGAGGAGGTGACCAGCCCTCTGTGGAGAAAGAAGTGGTTTGGGACTATTTAGAGAAGCTGGACGAGCACAAGTCCATGGAGCCGGATGTGCTGCATCCGAGGGTGCAAAAGGAGTTGGCGGAGGTGATTGCAGAGCCATTGGCCATTATCTTTGAAAACTCATGGCGATCGGAGGAGGTCCCGGATGACTGGAAAAAGGCTAATGTAGTGTCCATCTTTAAAAAAGGGAAGAAGGAGGATCTGGGGAACTACAGGCCAGTCAGCCTCACCTCAGTCCCTGGAAAAATCATGGAGCAGGTCCTCAAGGAATCAATTCTGAAGCACTTAGAGGAGAGGAAAGTGATCAGCATGGATTCACCAAGGGCAAATCATGCCTGACTAACCCAATTGCCTTCTGTGATGAGATAACTGGCTCTGTGGATGAGGGGAAAGCAGTGGATGTGTTATTCCTTGACTTTAGCAAAGCTTTTGCTACGGTCTCCTACAGTGTTCTTGCCGCAAGTTCAAGAAGTATGGAGTGGATGAATGGACTATAAGGTGGATAGAAAGCTGGCTAGATCATCGGGCTCAACAGGTAGTGATCAATGGGTCCATGTCTAGTTGGCGGCCGGTATCAAGCAGAGTGCCCCAAAGGGTCGGTCCTGGGGCCAGTTTTGTTCAGTATCTTCATTAATGATCTGGAGGATGGCGTGGATTGCACCCTCAGCAAATTTGCAGATTACACTAAACTGGGAAGAGTAGTAGATATGCTGGAGGGTAGGGCTAGGATACAGAGGGACCTAGAGAAAGTAGAGGATTGGACCAAAAGAAATTGGATGAGGTTCAAGAAGGAAAGTGCAGAGTCCTGCACTTAGGATGGAAGAATCCCATGCACTGCTACAGACTAGGGACTGAATGGCTAGGCAGCAGTTCTGCAGAAAAAGGACCTGGGGGTTACAATGGACGAGAAGTTGGATATGAGTCAACAGTGTGCCCTGTGTAGTTGAAGAAGGCTAACAGCATTTTGGGCTGTATAAGTAGGGGCACTGCCAACAGATGGAGGCATCATCTGGAGTACCGTGTCCAGTTTTGGGCCCCACACTACAAGAAGGATGTGGAAAAATTGGAAAGAGTCCAGTGGAGAGCAACAAAAATGATTAGGGGGCTGGAGCACATGACTTATGAGGAGAGGCTGAGGGAACTGGGATTGTTTAGACTGCAGAAGAGAAGAATGAGGGGGGATTTGATAGCTGATTTCAACTACCTGAAAGGGGGTTCCAAAGAGGACGGATCTAGACTGTTCTCAGTGGTAGCAGATGACAGAACAAGAAGTAATGGTCTCAAGTTGCAGTGGGGGAAGTTTAGGTTAGATATTAGGAAAAGCTTTTTCACTAGGAGGGTGGTAAAACATTGGAATGAGTTACCTTGGGAGGTGGTAGAATCTCCTTCCTTTGAGGTTTTAAAGGTCAGGCTTGACAAAGCCCTGGCTGGGATGATTTAGTTGGGAATTGGTCCTGCTTTGAGCAGGGGGTTGGACTAGATGACCTTCTGAGGTCCCTTCCAACCCTTGTATTCTATGATTCTGTGACTGGCGAGATTGGGTAGCAGCCTGGATGTGGGGTGGGGGGAGGAGGAGAAGGAGGGGCAGAGTTGTAGCTGACCCCAAGGTTGAGACTGTGGGGTTGATGGAGAGGAAGGTGGCTGTGGGGCCGGCACTGGTGGGAGGGAGGGTGTGGGGCAGCTGAGCAATGCAGCTCTCCCAAGGGCTATTATGAGTTGGGGGCCGAGAGGCAGCCATAGCCTGGAAGATTTTTGTATTCGGTTTAATGGAATATATTTGCCTAGAGATTGAAAGGTGTTAACATGACCTGCCACTGTACAGCACTAATCAGTGAAACAAGGCTTGGGATTTTGGAACACACAGACATTGGTCTGCTCAGTCCCACAGCAAACACCCCGTTAAAAATCTTTGTAACCTTTTATTAAAGACACAGAACAAGAAGGAAACAGTTCACACATTTGAAATGTAGCGTATTGAGTGAGGCTTTTGTTTTTACAATATTCTTTTGCTATAGAGAGTTTTTAGAAGAGACAAGCCCTGTCTGAAGGTCTCTTTGATGGCTTTAAAGATGGTAATAGCTGTCCCTTGTTTTTCCCTTTCTTATTTGGGTTTTTTATTTGCTTTTGTTTGTTTTTGTTTTTGGTAGAGAGAAGGAGTTAGCTGACATAGGCTGGATCTGTTGTTGCAGACGGATGCTGTTTCCGAAAAGACAGAATATGTCAAAAACACAGACAGAGGGGAAGATTGAAAAACTTTCACTTGCAGCCTTACTGCTGGCGAACTAAAGGCACAGTACACGGTCCGATCAGCCGGTCTGAGACCTGGCAAACTTGTATGAGCATTGGGCTGCTTAGAACATTGCTTTTTGCCACCTCTTTAGTCACAGGATCACAGCAGTGCTGCAAAATATGCAGTCTTGGCCAGCTCAGCCAGA
Source organism: Mauremys reevesii (assembly GCF_016161935.1). NCBI lineage: Eukaryota > Metazoa > Chordata > Testudines > Geoemydidae > Mauremys > Mauremys reevesii. The sequence goes on from NC_052632.1 coordinate 37,553,054, forward strand.
CTCTTACTAAACAGAAGGCAAAAGGAGAGGGAGAGGGAAGAGGAGAAATAGGAGGGAAGGAAAATTACACACAAAGGTGGGACCAGTGGTGACAGCAGGAACCAAAGTATTACTTCCCAGGTGGTGTTTGGGATTTGGCCGGAGCCAGTGAAGCTGGCCGTGTCATCTGGGTCCCTCTCTCTCAGGCCTGGTCTGGACAGGATATTTCTCAGCATCAGGATCAAGATCATGAAGGCCCAAGAGCGTTACGGTGGATCCTGTGGTCCCTAGGAGATGGTGGATGTGGCAGCCATGCAGTGAAGCTCACTTCTCCCTGTCCACCCAGCTCCCAGCTAGTCAGAGCACTTCATTCTCCCCGAAGGTCTTTTTTTTTCTAATGGACCCCAAAGGGAGCGATGGGTGGAATAGTCCTTCCCCTTATTATTTTGTCCACCAATTAGATCTCATTTCCGACACACCAGTTTTGGTCCCTTGATTTCCAGCCTCACAGTTCTCTTTTTGACCAGGCATGATCTTAACACTGTCCTTGAGTTACTAGTTGGCCTTTCTGTTTGGGCTCACTCAGTCTGTCTCCCTTTCCTCAACATTCCCTGTTATGAATTATTGGAACATTTGATCAATTTTTTATGCACTTACCCAAAGTTAAGCTTATAATGGGGATAGGTGTACGAGGCCCAAATTATTACACCAGGCTCCACGAGCCTGGCTGGATAATAACGTGGTGGCTTCTTTGTCTTGCTTTCTCCTCCCCTTGAGCCATTTCTTTATCCCTTCTCCTCTCTATGATTTTGATTCCCCCTTCATCTTCCCTCCCACCCCTGCCCCCATTCTTTCTATTCTCTTCCTCTGCACTTCCTCCAACCCTTTTCCCTGGGGCCGGTGGGCCCATGTACTTTCTCTCTCTCTATCCACACACTCACACAGGGTGACTGAGGAAGAGTCTAATTTAGAAGGAATCAAAGCTCTTGACTCTCCTAAGTAAAAGCTGCCAAACTCTAGAATGGTCCCTGGTTCCGGCTTTCTGATCATCTCAATGTTCCTTTGTAACAAGAGTATCTTGTGCCCCCCAATGCCAGATTTTCAGTGGGGCTGTGGAGCCAGTGCTCCCATTGCCTTCAACTGAACGTGGGGCTAGAGCTGGTGTGGAGATAAAAGGCCTCTGCATGGACAGCCCTGGCCTTCTGCAGTGCTCTGGGGATGTGCAGGGCTTGAGGGTGGGCCTTGTGGCTTTGTTCCCTCTTCGCCCCCTACCAGGATGATGTGGAGGTATCTCAGCTAGTGGCTCAACAGTGAAATCCTTGCTCATCTTAAACACAAAAAAACAGCTTACAAGAAGTGGAAGATTGGACAAATAACCAGGGAGGAGTATAAAAGTATTGCTCAGGCATGCAGGAGTGAAATTAGGAAGGCCAAATCATGCTTGGAGTTGCAGCTAGCCGGAGATGTTAGGAGTAACAAGAAGGGTTTCTTCAGATATGTTAGCAACAAGAAGAAAGTCAAGGAAAGTGTGGGCCCCTTGCTGAATGAGGGAGGGAACCTAGTGACAGAGGATGTGTAGAAAGCTAGTGTACTCAATGCTTTTTTTGCCTCTGTCTTCTCCCAGGTCAGCTCCCAGACAGCTGCACTCTGCAGCACGGTATGGGGAGGAGGTGACCAGCTCTCTGTGGGGAAAGAAGTAGTTCGGGACTATTTAGAAAAGCTGGACGAGCACAAGTCCATGGGGCCGGATGCGCTGCATCCGAGGGTGCTAAAGGAGTTGGCCGATGAGATTGCAGAGCCATTGGCCATTATCTTTGAAAAGTCATGGCGATCGGGGAAGGTCCCGGATGACTGGAAAAAGGCTAATGTAGTGCCCATCTTTAAAAAAGGGAAGAAGGAAGATCCAGGGAACTACAGGCCAGTCAGTCTCACCTCAGTCCCTGGAAAAATCATGGAACAGGTCCTCAAGGAATCAATTCTGAGCCACTTAAAGGAGGGGAAAGTGATCAGGAACAGTCAGCATGGATTCACCAAGGGCAAGTCATGCCTGACTAACCTAATTGCCTTCTATGATGAGATAACCGGCTCTGTGGATGAGGGGAAAGCAGTGGATGTGCTCTTTCTGGACTTTAGCAAAGCTTTTGATACAATCTCCCACAGTATTCTTGCCAGCAAATTAAAGAAGTATGGGCTGGATGAATGGACGGTAAGGTGGATAGAAAACTGGCTAGATGGTTGGGCTCAACGGGTAGTGATCAATGGTTCCATGTCTAGTTGGCAGCCGGTATCAAGTGGGGTGCCCCAAGGGTCGGTGCTGGGGCCGGTTTTATTCAATATCTTCATTAACGATCTGGAGGATGGTGTGGACTGCACCCTTAGCAAGTTTGCAGATGACACTAAACTGGGAGGAGTGGTTGATACACTGGAGGGTAGGGATAGGATACAGAGGACCTAGACAAATTAGAGGATTGAGCCAAAAGAAATATGAGGAGGTTCAACAAGGACAAGTGCAGAGTCCTGCACTTAGGACGGAAGAATCCCATGCACTGCTACAGACTAGGGACCGAATGGCTGGCAGCAGTTCTGCAGAAAAGGACCTAGGGGTTACGGTGGACGAAAAGCTGAATATGAGTCAACAGTGTGCCCTTGTTGCCAAGAAGGCTAATGGCATTTTGGGTTGTATAAGTAGGGGCATTTCCAGCATATCGAGGGAAGTGATCATTCCCCTCTATTCAGCACTGGTGAGGCCTCATCTGGAGTACTGTGTCCAGTTTTGGGCCCCACACTACAAGAAGGATGTGGATAAATTGGAGAGAGTCCAGCGGAGGGCAAGAAAAATGATTAGGGGGCTGGAACACATGACTTATGAGGAGAGGCTGAGGGAACTGGGATTGTTTAGCCTGCAGAAGAGAAGAATGAGGGGGGATTTGATAGCTGCTTTCAACTACCTGAAAGGGGGTTCCAAAGAGGATGGATCTAGACTGTTCTCAGTGGTAGAAGATGACAGAACAAGGAGTAATGGTCTCAAGTTGCAGAGGGGGAGGTTTAGGTTGGATATAAGGAAAAACTTTTTCACTCGTAGGGTGGTGAAGAACTGGAATGGGTTACCTAGGGAGGTGGTGGAATCTCCTTCCTTCGAGGTTTTAAAGGTCAGGCTTGACAAAGCCCTGGCTGGGATGATTTAGTTGGGTTTGGTCCTGCTTTGAGCAGGGGGTTGGACTAGATGACCTCCTGAGGTCCCTTCCAACCCTGAGATTCTATGATTCTATGATTCCTCATGGAGATTTCCTCCCCCAGAGCCTTCTACCATGGGTTTGACCATGGGGGTGGGATGACTTTGCTGCAGAATCCCAAGAAACTGCATCCTGAAAACAATTCAGGTCAGATCAAAACCCTCATTGGACAAAGGATCATGGTGCAGTAGGAGTGAATGGAGAGAACAAGCAAGGGCGGTGTGGAACTTTCTGTACTCTCCTACTTTCTGGAAGCCAAATTCTGCAACATGGGAAATTCACAGGGCCCAAATTCTTCTCTTACAGAGCTGTATCTTTAAATGACTGCCCTTGCCTGGTTTCTAGCCCCATCATAGCCCATGCTTATTAACGGCTTAGGGGACAACGTGAATGCCTATTGAGCACATTGGCAGAAGTGGAGATAGAGAGTGTATATTTTAATACGTGATTGAGTTCAAGCTTCTCTGGTTGCTCACACTTCTGGGAACGATTTCAGCAACTGTTCTGATCATCAGAGAAGTTGTCCCAATGAAGGCCCCGATCTTACAAGCTGATCATTGTGGGTGGCTCACTGCACCTAGGATGAAGATCACCGAAGACTCTGCAGGCGTCCACCTACAGGGAGCTGCCTGCAGGGTTTGAGCCTGAGAGGGTTTGAAAGGGGTCCCCTTTCTACCTATGATACATTCACAATGCAGCTGATGTAACAGTGACAACCCAGTGGTGTGAGTAAAACTATTTGAAGGTGTAAAATTGCCAGGCAATGGGGTCAGAGTCAGTAGAAGACCCAGTGCTATCGCTAATTCCAATGGATGAATCATCTCTCTTGCGTGCGGTGAGGACTAGAAAGCAGCACATGAAAGGGAGCTGGAGGGACTCGAGTGCCCGTTGCTGGGCGACAGGGAGAGGCGGGATCCAGGCCCCGCCCCCGGGGCGCTCCCTCCTCACCGTACCTCCCCCCCCACTGCCCCGCACATGCGCAGTAGCCCACGGGTTCGGGCTCCCCCTGTCGTCGGGCTCCGGAGCTGTGTCTCGGCCCGTGTCCGCGCTGCTCCGCGGGGCCATGGCCGGGCCCCAGGTGCTGAAGCACCGGCGCACCACGCTGGAGCGGGCCGAGAAGCTCCTCTCCGGGCCCGGCTTCCCCGACTGCAACCTCCGGGGCAGGTGGGAGCCGGACCGGTCCGCCCCGCCCCCTCCGGCCGGGAACCAGCGGCCCGCGGGCGGGCGTCCCCCGGGCCGGCGCTGCGCTCGCGCTCGGGACGCTGGGCCGGGGGGTGCGCGGGCGAGCTGCGGAGCGAGCCCCGCTGGGGGACCCGAGCCGCCACCGGCCCCTGGGTCCTGCTGGCCCGGCTGTGAGCGCGGGCCGGGATCGGACGGGTCTGGGTTTGGAAAACGACGTGGCTTCTCCGCAGTGAAACCCGCTGCTCGGGCTGCGGCTCTGCCTGAGAGTCGCAGTGAGTCCAGCCGTGCCCCGGGGCGGGGGCGATCGGGTGGGGCGTCCCCACCTACTACAGCGGGTGTCGCTGCTCCGAAAGCTTGGAGCAGGCTGCGGGGGGCGGGTGAAGGGACACTTGCAAGCTCCTTTATTGTGCGTTTAAAGGCTTTACAAATCAAAGGTGCTCAGGTGCTCTGTCCAGGGGCGGCTCTAGGCACCAGCGGGCCAAGCGCCCGCTTGGGGCGGCATCCTGGGGAGGGCGTCATTTGGCTCCGGTGGAGCTCCCGCCGGCATGCCTGCGGCAGGTCACCCGGAGCCCGGGACGAGCGGACCTGCCGCAGTCATGCCTGCGGCGGGTCCCGTCTTCCCGCGGCTCCGGTTGAGCTCCCGCAGGCATGACTGCGGCAGGTCCGCTCGTCCCGGGCTCCGGTGGACCTGCCGCAGGCATGCCGGCGGGAGCTCCACCGGAGCCAAATGCCGCCCTCCCCAGGATGCCGGAGCCGCGGGAAGAGGGGACCCGCCGCGGGACTGGGGAAGGGCGGCGCAGCGCTCCGCGCTGCTTGGGGCAGCCTACTTTGTAGAGCCGCCCTTGGCTCTGTCTTTCCCCTTTGCTGTTTCACGCTGCAGTTAGGCTGGTCAGTTTCACTTTTCTGCTTCTTTCTCTCGAATTCTGACAATGCCTTTGGGTTTCTCACAGTGTAGGAAGGAGGTTCTCCAGAGAGATCCTCTCACAGACCCATCTGTCTTACCAACACCGCAATCTTCCTGTTATTTGGCTCTCAAATATTTAAACAAAAAGACTACTTTCATAGACTCTACAGTCCTGTTTTCTTGGAAAAGAACAAACCAATAATTGCATTGTAACCACCTTCTTCAGAACTCAGATGAATGAATGACATGTTGGGTCTAAGACTATGTCACTCTGCTGCTTCAGGAGTGGAATTTCTGTCTGGACTATACATTTCCTCTTGATGCTTTAAGTCATAATGTGACTATTGCTGCTCAGCTAGTGTCTTTAAAATCTGTACAAGTAAATAACTGTACCATGGTATCGCTATATGTAGTTCATGTGAGTTCACTTAGGGACAGATCCTCAGGTGATGTAGATTGTCATAGCTTCATCCAGTGCTAATATGCTGTAACCTTTGCTTGCAAAGGTATTTGTAAGGCGTTGAATGGGGGCTCCTATCATTTAAATAGAAAAGAACAAAGGAAACGTTGTTATTAAGAGGATGGTGATCAATTGTTCTCCACATCCACTGAGGATAGTACAAGAAGTAATGGGCTTAATTTGAAGCAAGGGAGATTTAGGATGGACATCAGGAAAATAATTCTAATTATAAGGATAGTTAAGGTCTGGAACAGGTTACCTAGAGAGGTTGTAGAATCCCCATCATTGGAGGTTTTTAAAGAACACCTTGGACAAAGACCTGTCAGGGATGGTCTTCTAGGTTTACTTGATCCTATCTCAGCACAGGAGGCTGGGCTAGAGGTCCCTTCCAGCCGTACGTTTCTATGATGGTGTGATTTGTGGGAAGAAAGAAAATCTCCATGGCTTGGCACTTGTGGTAGTCAAAATATACAAGGCAGATACAGGTGTTCTGAGAGAGCCATTGGTGACCACATGCCACGCTGGGCACCCAGGATTATTGTCAGGCTAATAAGCAAGAGGATTGTTAGTTTTTTAAAACATTGGGTTTTTTTAAACTGAATGTTTCTGCAATGGTGAACCACTGGGGAAAAACCAAGCATGACAAAGCTTTAGCCTTCGTCGGGAGATCGGGAGACAGATCCTCGTACCTTGGGGTGATTGGCTTTATTGCATGTCATCTTTCCTGCAGGCTTTTCGGGGACACCTGCCCCCTGGTGTCTCTCTCCTGCTTCCAGACCCCTCAGCGAATCCCACGTGATGAAGCTGTCAGACAAGAATTCAAACCTGTGAAAGTTGGGGACTCCTTTGGACCCACGTAAGTACGAGCCTTAGAGGAACAAAGTGATGTGAATTGATTTTTAAGTGACGTTTATTTAAATGAGGAAGTGATGTGAAGTCGCTATTGTTTTTCCCCTTGAGGGACACAATGAGCTCTGTGTGTGAGATTCCATTTTTACTCCCCAGGTGCTGCAGATTAATCAGTAGGACTGTGTGCAACACCTGTGTGTATGCAACTATTTTTTTTCTACACCTAAAGATATCTTTAGCACTTTAACTTCAGGTTACTTGTATGCGTATTAGCTAATCCTCACAAACCCCTGATGAAGTAGGACAGAAGATATCTAATCCTCCCTGTTTTACATTTGGGAAGAAACTGAGGGATGGAGAAGTTAAGTAACCTGAGGCCTTGTGGCAAATCAGTGTCAGAGGCAGGACTAGACTGCAAGCTAGGCACTCTGAAATCTCTTTGCTCAGCCATCTACCTCACTCTTTTGGATTCTTTCAGCTCCATGTTTAGGACTTTGATTTTGATTGATGCGTTGGGCTTATCGGCAAATCTCCAGGCAGAACAGAAGGCCTGTGATAATGCTGGGGCAGTTAAAGGAGGTATCATAAATACCTGTTTCTTGGGTGTTTGTAATTTGTTATAAAAATAAACTCCAGACTAAAACTTGACCCAAGAACTCTGGAAGCTAATTACTTGTCTCTGTCCATCCTGAGTCCCTCTCCTCCAACTTGACTCCCATGACAGCAGTCCCTGTGGAATACTTCATGTTAGACTATGGAGGTGCGGGGAGTGGATCTTTGAGACTTGGGCCTTCATGAAATAGGGTTGATTTCATCCCTTTTCTCCCCTTCTGAGGCCTTTCCTGCCTGGTGGGTAGTTGCTCTATCCCTGCAGTCACAATCTCTGGTCTCACTCCATGCTGGTAATGTGAGACCCTCTTTGTGCGCCCCTTCTGCTTCCAGCATGGCAGCTCCTTTGTCCTGATTTCTCTGAGAGAGCAGGTCAAACTGTTGCTAGACAGCTGGGTGATTCACTCGACAGCTGGCTGAGATGCCCTGGCTCTTTGGGACCTGTGTGGAATGTGTTGGTGTCTCAATCCAGTTCCTAGACAACAGGTGTCTGTACTGTAAAAGCACCTCTAAACTTTCCCCCCTTGCTGACTGTCTGACTGGATGAGCCATGGAGAACAAACTGCCCGTGGATGTTCCTGGTGGGTCTGGCTTGATGTGTATGGGTGGAGGCAGAGCGTGGGGTGCTTGTACTGCTGCTGACCATGCCCTATCATACCTGATCTATACAGAGCAGATCTCTGTCTACGGGGCTGTCAGTTGAGCATCTTTCACTCTTAGGAAAAAATAAAAGCAAGCCCTGGCGGGATTGTCTCCTGTGTGTGTTTGTGCATTGGTGTCTGTACATACTACGTGCTTTCCCCACAGACCTCCTTAGAGATTCTACTGAGGCTGTAGTGTCTTGTGCATGTTAACCTTTCATAGGGAAATGCTTAATCAGGAATGGCTCAACATCAGTTCAGAAGTGTATGTACCTGTCTTTCAGGTGGTGGACCTGCTGGTTTAAAGTGGAGCTTAGCATCCCCAGAGAATGGGTGGGGAAGGAAGTGCATCTCCTGTGGGAAAGCGATGGGGAAGGGATGGTGTGTAGGGATGCGCAGCCGGTTCAGGTAAGAGGAAGTGTGTGTGCCAATGCTAGATCTTTCTTAGAAGTATGTCATAGGCAGTGCTGCAATCAGTGCTGTTTCCGTGACATGTCCTCTGCCTCAGCCCTTTATAATGGGGCTGTCAGAATTCCCTGCCATTTGTTACATGGTTTGCATCAGACTGGATTTGAATTTCCTCTAATTATATAGCGCTTCCCTGTTTTGTGAGGTTTTTAATGCAATATTCCTGACCATTGGTCTCTGGCATGGAATACCCATGGGACTGGTATTAACCCTGCGGTTGCAGCAACTCACCAGGAGAAGCCGACCCTTTCTATGATGTTTTTAGTGTCTGTTTGATGAGGCATGGAGACATGTCCTAGGGAGTTTGAGCAAAATCTTCATTCAGCGGGGTGCTGCAAATGGTCTTTGTTGTAGTTCTACAGGCAAACAGTGAGCACAGTCTCAGTACGCACAACTCCATGGTAATCTGCCATGTGTTAGAAGGGCCCCCCCCGCTGATATGTATCAACAAGCCATGGGTTAGTGATTCTGTACTGATGCAGCATGGCAGCCATTCCCATTGAACCTGTGTTAACATCTCTGACGTGAGTGTTGTCATGGAGCTATGTTAATGTCCCTCCTCCCTGTCGTGACACACAGGGTTTGACTAAAGAAGGGGAGAAGACCAGCTATATCCTGACAGACAGCCTCAAGGAGGCAGAGCCTCACAGGTGAGCACTGATGCTTGCTGAAATTCAGGGAAACCCCCACCCTGCACTGGTTGGAGGGGCTGTGAGGTACTCTTGGCACAGCCACGCCACACAGGGAAAGTGCCCAGGCCTCTCTGTTGAGAGCTGTGAGGACCAGTGATGTAGCATTGTCACCTATTGGCTGCTCAGCTCATGAGTTAACATCAGGCTGGATTACAATGACAAGGTTTATTGATTGCTGTGCTTCAGGGTGTGAGTTGCTCACTAGGTAGGATGAGGAAGAAATGTGTCCCTCGTGGGGTAGTGTTGCACAGTTAGGTTGGTGTAGTATGTCTGTCTGTCTCTGAAGCACTGGCCACCGTAAGAGACAGGATACCAGCCTAGATGGGCCACTGGTCTGGCCTGGTCTGACCGTTCCTGTGCTTTTGGCAGATCTTGTTTCCCAGTCTCTACGCAGAGAACACAGTGAGTTGCTCATTGATCTCTGGTGACTTTTGTTTCCCTTTTTCTCATTTCTACAGTCTGACTGTCTACGTGGAAGTTGCCTGCAATGGTCTCTTTGGGGCTGGAAAAGGCAGCCTGATTGCACCTCCTGACCCTGACAAGAAGTTCACCCTGCACAAGGCGGAGCTTGTGGTCTTCAACAGGGATGTCCATGAGCTGCTGGTAGATTTTGAGATACTAGTGGACATGGCCAAGGTAAATACTTCAGTCCTCTGTCTCTTTTATTCTCCAGCTCCTCTATCTCCCTCTCTCCTCCTTTTTTCATGACTTTCCTTTGGTTTGACCTCCTTCCCCCAGCTCTCCAGCCTCTACCAAAAAGACCTGAAGGAGTAAGTATTTGCCATTGTAGCTTGTGTACAACTGGAAGTGTCTCCTTTGTTTCATCATGTCAGCTAACATCAGCAGCCTCTGAGTTCCAAAAAAGTGAAATGTGTATAGTAGGGGAAGGAAACACCATCTTTGCGTATGTATTGCCTCAGGCTACACGTGTCATTGGTAGAGAGGTGGGAAGTTGGTAGGACACTGCTAATGGGCTGTCCATATGTGCAGCAGTTCAGCGTGCTATCCATCATACAGACTCTCAGCCTGTCCGATATAAGAGTTGCTGAGCTAAGCGTCTCTCTCTTCTCACTCTTGCCCTTCCTCAGGGAGGAAAACCAGCGGAGCTTCCAGACACTATATGTGGCCAATCAGATGGTTAACCTGCTTGATGTCACAGACTCCTCTACCTTCCCTGCAGTGCGTCACCTCGCTTCTTCCATCTTCAGGCAGAAGAATGGCGAGAGCCAGCACACCATCCATGCTATGGGCCACTGCCACATTGATTCTGGTAAGAATGGGTCCAGGGGATGCGTGCTATGGAAAGGCCTGTGGTTAGTAGGGCTGGCCAGTGATGCTGGGTGCTGCCAGAGGGGAGCAGTTCTCAGGCGAGCAGGCACTGAGTGTTCTGTAGAAGTGATGCTCTGAGCCTCTAGGATAAGGGACAGGGACATCCCAGCTATCAGTTACAAAATGTATGTAGCCGTGTCAGCCTGACTGGAGATGGTGACTTACCACAAGGCTGGAAGGCATCCTTTACAAAGGGGCATGTCAAAGCCTTCCATGCCCATTCCCTAGTTACTTTGCCTGGCCCCTAGATTTCAAATTCCCAGTGGGGTTTTCTCTAGTCATGCTATTGTGGGGAAAGGAAGTGAGGTATCCAGACAGCCAACAGCCCCATCAGCTGAGGACTCTTCAGGACTTACAGCCATGCTTCAATCCACTGACATTTTAATAGTGTGATTTTTCCCATGTCTTCACACCCTGCAGTGGTTGATTCTTGTAAAGGCAGCACAGCTTGGATCCCAGATGAGTAGGGCCCTACCGAATTCACCGTCCATCTTTGTGAATTGCATGGTCATAGCATTTTAAAAATCTTTATTGTCACAATTTCAGATATTTAAATCTTAAATTTCACGCAGTTGTAAACAAAGCATGAATATGTATGGAAAAACAGCAAAATACAAACCTGTAAAGCCCTCAAGTCTGTGTTTCTCAAACTAGGGGTCCCAGGCCAAAAGGGGGTTGCAAAGCTATTGTAGGGGTGGTCGTGGTATTGCCACCCTTAGTTCTGTGCTGCCTTCAGAGCTGGGTAGCTGGAGCATGGCGGCTGCTGGACTGATGCCGAGCTCTGAAGGCAGTGCCGCAACCAGGAGCAGCGCAGCGTTCAGAGCTGGATTCCTGGCCAGCAGCCGCTGCTCTCTGGCCACTCAGCTCTGAAGGCAGTGCCACCAGCAGCAGCAGGTAGAAGTAAGGGTGGCGATACCATACTATGCCATCCTTACTTCTGTGTTGCTGCTGGCAGCGGCACTGGATTCAGACCTTGGTGCCTGGCAAGCAGCTGCCGCGCTCAAGCCACCCAGCTCTGAAGGCAGCATAGACGTAAAGGGTAGCAGTACTGCAACCTCTATACAATAGGCTTGAGACCCTCTTTTGGGTTGATACCCCCCATTTGAGAAATGCTACGTACTTGTATATACTTTTACCCTATAGTATAAAAGACTATAGTACAGGGTGAAAGTACACAAAATATCAGACTTTATGGGGGAACCCAGGTTTCATGGTCCGTGACACGTTTTTCACAGCTGTGATGAGGCTCCGTTGTGTCTTTCCAGCCAGGGGAAGGCAGCACAGAATGGGCATTGGCAGGCGACAGGCTGTATGTGTATATAAAATAATGGCCATTTAAAATGGAAAGGCCATGTGGCCACAGTGAGCTCAGCCTGCTTCTGTCCCTGCAGCCTGGCTGTGGCCATACGAGGAGTCTATCCGCAAGTGTGCTCGCAGCTGGGTGACTGTTGTACACCTGATGGAGAACCCGGAGTTCACGTTTGTCTGCTCGCAGGTGAGTTGTCATCTTCCGCTCTCAGGTGGGCAGCAAAACTCTTGGAGCAAAGACAGGAGGAAGGTTAGTGCATATTCTAAGGAGCATGGTAAGTGGCTGGGAGGGGGGCTGCTATGCAAGGGACTTCTCTATCCCTGGTCTCCAAGTTGTTTCTGCCGTGCTCCCAAGCCCAGATGCCAGGTGTAGATTTCAGCCCAAGCCTCCTGCCTGGTAGCAGAGAGCTGTCCTGCCAGGTCTGGGACCAGTCCTATTTGAACTGAGCTCCAGTGCTTGCTGAAAATTCAGGTTTGCAGCTGCTGTGAGTCAGAAGCTTTAGACAAATTGGATAATCTCTAAAATAGTCTCCGGGTGCTTTATGGTTCTGTCTTCTTTGCAGGCCCAGCAGTTTGAGTGGGTGAGGAACTGGTATCCTGGGCTGTACGCTCAGATTCAGGACTACGCCAAAGAGGGACGGTTCATACCTGTTGGCGGCACCTGGGTAGAAATGGTGAGGTCACAGCAGCCCTTCTGCATTGCCCTCTGAGTCTTCTCTCTAACAGATCAGTTACTGAGTCTCAGATGCCTTCTCTTAACATCTTCTTCTGCTCAGACCCTCAAGGGGAATCATGAGAGGGATTTTGGAACCCAGCCCCTAGCCTGGGGAGCCCTCCCCTCTGGAAACGTAACCCTAACCCTACCATTTGGAATACTAATGGTACCTGAAGACCACTACCCTTTAGAACCCTTATCCTAACTCAGGGACCCCTACCTTTGGGACATTAATCCTAGGCGTTGGGGCCTAACACAGTGACTCCTACCCTTTGGAAACCTAAATGTATCCTGGAGAGCCCTATACTCTGAAACTTTAACCTTCACCAGGGGAGTCCTATGCATTGGAAACCTAAATATAGTGTGAGGAGTCCTCTCTGTTGGAACCCTAATGCTACCTTGGGGATCCATACCCTGTGGAACCCCGACCCTAGCTTGGGGAGTCGCACCATCTTGAATCCTAATGCTTGCTTGGGCAGCCCTGTTACCCTAGCTCTAACCTCTGGAACCCTAACACTAGCCGGGGTGTCCTATCGATTGGAAATCTAACCTGAACTTGGGGAGCCTTGCCCTCTGGAACCCAACCCTAGCTGCAGGACTCCTATCCATGTGAACCCTAGCCCTAGCCTTGGGAGCCCAACCCTCTGGAACCATAGCACTAGCTTGGGGAGTCCTATCAACTGGAATCCTAGCCCTATTCCAGGGAGTCCTACCCTCTGTACCCCTAACTATAGATTAGGCAGCCTTATACCCTGGAACCATAACGCAGTAGCACCCTCAGCTGTATTGTGAACACAGCTCTTCCCTTTCCCCAGACTCTGTTACCCTCCCCCTCCCCTCTGGAGGGTGTGTCAAGTCCATACATGACTGCAGTGTCTCAGCTGGGAGCTGTATGGATTGGGCCTGCCATGGGGTGCATGCTATTGGGGTGGCCACTCTCCTTTCTCTGCTGGCAAGCGGTGCAGGAGATCTGCATAGAATTCCTCAGAGCTGCCATTGTCTCCCAGGATGGAAATCTTCCCAGTGGCGAATCAATGGTGCGTCAGTTCCTGCAGGGACAGCGGTTTTTCCAGCAGCAGTTTGGGAAGCTTTGCTCGGAGGTATGTGTTCCTCCTTGGTGGATCCTCTGTGTGTTCCTTCTCTGTGGGGGTGGGGAAGTGATCCATGTGGTCCCTTCCCGAGCTGATATTCCCGGTGTCTCTGCTTCATTCTTGGTGGGACACGCTCACTTTGGAGTGATCTATCTAAGGTATGTATGTGGCCCATCACCGTGGTATTTGAATTCTTTCAATCTCTTTTGTATCTATCCTCATGTGCCCCTGTGGGGAAGGGCAGTGCTGCTATTCTCACTGTATAGATGGGGAAACGGACGCACAGACCAGCCCAGTGACTCGTCCAAGGTCACACATGAAGTCTGTGGCAGAGCAGGGACTTTATTCCAGGTCTCCCAAGTCCTAAACTAGTGCCTGAACGGCTGGACCATCCACAAGAAATTGCAGCTGGAGGCTGCTAGGGCCTCGGATATATTAGTGCAGCGTACCTCTTCCTACCCCCCAGTACATAGGCCTTGGCCAGTTCATATAGCACCCACTACCTAGCAATATTTTCTCCAGGCTGAGGGGCCCTGTGGAGGGCATTAGGGCCACAGTGATACGTGGCTCATTATATGGGGTATCCAGAATTTGGGCCTGTTCCCATCTCGGCTCTAGAGATGTATGGAGAGATAGGTGCAGCCGACTACATTGTCTGAGAGACATCTGAGCAGGTGATGGGATTGTGTTTCTCTCTCTCTCTCGCACGTTCTGTTCTCTGCTCCCAGTTCTGGTTGCCAGACACTTTTGGATACTCGGCCCAGCTGCCCCAGGTGATGCGTGGCTGTGGGATACGATGGTTCCTCACTCAGAAACTCAGCTGGAGCCTGGTGAACACCTTCCCGGTGAGCTGGTCTTTCCTGCTGTGGGGGGTGTGCACATGTGTATGGGAATCTGCCCAGTGGGCTCGCTCCTGTCATAGCTATGAAGGGAAGGGTAACAGCCCTCCTGTGTACAATACTATAAAATCCCTCCTGGCCAGAGACACCAAAATCCCTTTACCTGTAAAGGGTTAAGAAGCTCCGGTAACCTGGCTGACACCTGACCCAAAGGACCAATAAGGGGACAAGATACTTTCAAATCTTGGTGGGGGGAAGGCTTTTGTTTGTGTGCTCTTTGTTTTGGGGGTTGTTCGCTCTGGGGACTAAGAGGGACCAGACATCAATCCATGTTCTCCAAATCTTTCTGAACCAGTCTCTCATATTTCAGACTTGTAAGTAACAGCCAGGCAAGGCGTGTTAGTTTTATCTTTGTTTTCTCAACTTGTAAATGTTCCTTTTGCTAAGGGGTTTACCTCTGTTTGCTGTAACTTTGAACCTAAGGCCTAGAGGGGATTCCTCTGGGATCTTTGAATCTGATTACCCTGTACAGTTATTTTCCATCCTGATTTTACAGAGATGATTTTTATCTTTCTTTCTTTAATTAAAACTCTTCTTTTTAAGAACCTGATTGATTTTTCCTTGTTTCAAGATCCAAGGAGGTTGGATCTGGACTCACCAGGAATTGGTGGGGGGCAAAGGAAGGGGAATGGTTAATTTCTCCTTGTTTTAAGATCCATGGGTTTGGATCGGTGTTCACCAGGAACTTGGTGGAAAAGTCTCTCAAGGCTACTCAGGGAAGAGTTATAGTACTTGGGAGGAAAATATTCTGGGGAGAGCGGTAGACAGAGTTTCCCAAATAACTCATGAACAATTTGGGTGGTGGGCAGCAAAATCAGATCTAAGATGGTAGTTAAGCTTAGAGGTTCTCATGCAGGTCCCCACACCTGTACCCTAGAGTTCAGAGTGGGGAAGGAACCTTGACAGGCCCATTCAGAGAGCTCACCAGAGCTTTACGTGAGGCTGACTGGATCAGGTAGTTCATTAGCCACGACAAGAGAAGATTTGGCTACTGATCACATCATGGTAAGGTGCTGAAGTATGACGCCAACAGCTTTGAAAAGTTAATGGTGGGCAACCAGAAGTTTCCTTTCAGTAGCTCCCTGGACTCATGCGCCCCATTCTGGCTGTCCCTGCGGTGTCCCCCTGTGAAGCTGTAATAGACTCCCCCTTGGTGACATTTTGCTCTCCTCCAGCACAGCACTTTTTTCTGGGAAGGCATCGACGGCTCCCAAGTTCTGACCCATTTCCCGCCTGGCAATTCCTATGACCTAAAAGGTCGAGTGGAGGAGGTGAGCGATATGACATAGAAGCATACCCATCTGCCTACAGTCTTTCTGTCCCAGTGTACCCAGCTTGCAAGGGAATGTCACCGCCATCTGGGCTGTAAGCAAAGACTGTTGGAGGGGAGTGCCACATAGCGAGTAGGTGGGGAAAGGTGATAGGACAAGCAGCTGGGGGCTTTAGATGTTGGGGGTGAGGGATAGCTCAGTGGTTTGAGCATTGGCCTGCTAAACCCAGGATTGTGAGTTCAATCCTTGAGGGGGCCGCTTAGGGATCTGGGGCAAAAATTGGTCCTGCTAGTGAAGGCAGGGGGCTGGACTCAATGACCTTTCGAGGTCCCTTCCAGTTCTAGGAGATTGGTATATCTCCAATTATAAAAAATAATAATAATAATATAAATGTTTGGAGTAAAGCCCAGATTTGTCTGTCCATGCAATGTGTCAGAGCCTTGAGTTTCTAGAATGAGCTGCATTTTAAAGATAAATTCACAGGGGAGTGGGGAGCTGATGAGTCACTGCAGGAGGGCTCTCAACTTCTCCAGATTCTCCTGTCTCCCTGGGCCCTGGTGGATGTGTCCCAGGAGGCAGAGCTGAAAAGAGAATGAACATGGTGAGAAGACAACAAGCTAGTGCCTGATCTTTACGCCTGCAGGGCTCTCCTTGGCTTGACTATGTGAGGGTCTGACACTACGTGTCATGTGTATACATAATTTTCTCTAGATGCTGAAAGCCATGAACAACAACAAAGACAAAGGCCGTGTGAACCACAGCGCTGCTCTCTTTGGGTTTGGAGACGGAGGAGGTGGCCCGACTCAGAAGATGCTGGACAGGCTGAAGAGAATGAGAGATACGGATGGGCTGCCCAGGTCTGGGGAGGCTCTGCTCTCTCTCCTCATCTGTCCTGGGGCTGTTGCTTTCCCACTTGCAAACCATCAACTCATGCTAGGGAAGGAACCACAGGGCTCCTCGTTCCCTCTGCAGTGGGCAGCAGCTGCTAAGCCTGTCCTGTTACGATCTGCATTTCTCCCTCATAGGGTTCAGATGTCCACACCTGACCAGTTTTTCTCTATGATGGAGAAGAAGACCCAGTTGCTCACCTGGACAGGAGAACTGTTCCTGGAGCTACACAACGACACTTATACCACCCAGGCCCAGGTTACCACTTGCCCGGGATGGGAGGGGAGATAAGGCAGTGGGTGGAAACTATCTAGATCAATGTTAACTCTGACCAGTAGGGAAGACTTCCACTCTGAATCCATCTCCTTGGTGTGCCATCATTGGTGCAATTTAGCACCATAGTAGGACCCGATAAAGACCTTGTGATTCTCTAAAGCTTTGAGCCCATGTAATTTTCCCAGTTAGTCCAATATAAGTTATTAGGACAGAGCCCTATGTGCTACAATGATTGGTGCCCTGACTGCACCATGAAAATTAACAGAAAACTCCCATTGGCTTGAACCCTAGTGTAGACAAGACTCTTGCAGATGGTCTGTTTTGAACGCCATTTCTATTTAAGCTCTGTTCCAGCGTAGACACACCCTGTTTCTAGTTGGTCCACTTTCTAGGTCTCATGCACTGGCACAGCATTGGTGGGTTGGGGTTTTTAGCACTGCTTTTGGTTAATTCAGGTTTTCTTCTTTACAGGCTTTAAGTCTCAGCTTTAAACTATTGACAGGGTCTCTTTGAACTGTGTTTGAAAACAAGAGGGATGCTCTTGTTTGATCCAGAGATGAGCAAAAGCTGCTCATTGGCTCTCGGGTTGATTGCTGAGCCACTGGTGGTTTTCCCTGTAGTAGGAAGGGGCATTCAGCCCTCAGTTGAGTGTGTCTCTCTGCCTGACCTCTGTAAACATGGTACAGAGAGGCTGCCACCCAAACCCTGTTGTTTCCAAAACTGACACGGCAGCATTGGGTGCTGCTATCAATTAACAGCATTGTGGGAAGTACCATCTTTCAGAACAGTTAGCTAATTTCTGAGTGACTGTAATCTCTGCTGTTACAGTGGGAGGGGCTCTGGAGAAGATGCCTTCAGGGAAAAGAGAATCTCATTTCTATTTGTGAATATATAATAGAATATTAGGGTTGGAAGGGATCTCAGGAGGTCATCTAGTTCAACCCCCTGCTCAAAGCAGGACTGATCCCCAGACAGACTTTTACCCCAGTTCCCTGAATGGCCCCCTCAAGCATTAAGCTCACAACCCTGGGTTTAGTAGGCCAATGCTCAAACCACTGAGCTATCCCTTCCCCCCCCCCAGTGATAGATACCGTCTACATCCCGATGCCTGATATAATGTTTTGCAACAGATGGCAAAAATCTCCTCTGATAAAGCTCTTCCTGTTTCCACCTACTTTGGGATCAGATAAAGAAAGGGAATTGGGAGTGCGAGCGGATACTACATGATGCTGAAGTACTGAGTAGTTTTGCTCTGACCCAGAAAAATACTTTCCAGTATCCTTCCATCAAACTGCAGTATCTCTGGAGGTAAAGTAGTTCGTCCGAGTGCCACTATTGATTGGATAAAGCTGCAGTGATAATTGGAGCCCTGTGCCGATACAGAAATTTGGATCAGCATCCGTGATAATTAACTTGTATCTGACCTGCAATCCTCACTCCCCCTTCTATATGCATCTGCATCCGCACCCTACCTCACTGGTAGAGCTCTGCGCACATACAAAAATTTGGACCAGCATCCAGTCTGCAATCTGCAAAGATGGTGAACAATGCAACCGCATCTGTGGATGCAGATATCTGCGGATATAAAGTGGATAACCGCAGATTTGCAGGGCTCTAGCGTTAAGCACACTCAGGTATATAAAAAAACAAGCGGACACAGTGTTCCCATTAGATGAGATAGTAACAAACATTATATTAAGTAGCAAACCAAAAAGTAGCCTCATTCATTTGTAGCTTAGACCAAACCCCAGACAGTCTCTCAACAGACTGATTTAGAAGAATTCATTGGAGAAGTATATCAGTTGCCTGTCTATCAGAGGCTATTAGAAATACCCCTCTGGTCCTCAGGAGGCTGAACTGTTGTGTGCCACAGGCAGAGACCAGGAGACAGTGAGATACCACCAATGCCCAAGGTTGCTGCCAAAGCAGGGAATTGAAGGAACAAGTATATTTGTTTCTGTGAATTCCCAAACCTGTGCCCAGGGAATCCTCCCAGAACAAGACTAGGAATACCTGGTTCAGGTGACTGCTAAGAGAGCGCAGGGCCTTCGAGCCGGCTGCACTCTCTCTTGTCTCCAATAGCAGCAGAGCAGGGTCTGGCAGAACTCACGTTTTTGATGGATGGAATGAAAGTGGTGACCTGAAGCCAGAAGGCCACAGTTACCATGTGCATGTGAGAACTGCCTGGCTGTTGCAGTCCCCATCAGCCGTCAGCAAGATACAAAAGGCTTTGTCCTCTAGAATGAGGGTGGCATAGTTCCTTCATAGTGATACTAATCCATAGCTGTCTTCTGGTTCTTGCCTTGGTCCCTCGTGCTCAGGCTGCTGCTCCTGACTCAGTTCCATGACGTGTTGCCGGGCAGTTGTATCCAGCTGGTTGTGGAGGATGCCATGAGATACTATGCAGGTGAGGAGTGATTTGTACTTAGAGGCTTTTCCTGCCAAGTGGGTTGGGTTCATTGTAACACCCTCTGTCAGGTGGGTTTTAAAAGGTGGTGGTCCTGCTTTCTGATCTGACTCCTTGCCTGGTTTGGTTGTGGGTTGGTTTTGTTACAAGCCCTAGAGGCACTGGGGACTCCATATTAATAGGTGGTGCTCTTGGTGTTGATAATAACAAATGGGACCCAATCCGTTTTCCTCCCCTGCGCATCCTGCTTCCACCGAGGCTGGTAGGAGGAAGGATGCCCATAGTGCCCTGGGCCATGGCCCTGCTGCACCCAGCCAGTCTGCATTATGCCATTTGTCAATAACCAGAGAAAACAAGCCGCAACCATGTCGTTACACAATCAGAGTCTGGCAAGCAGAGGACCCCCCCCCTCCCTGCAGGTGGAGACTCCGTGGCCCCAGGAGCCCTGTGAGACTGGAAGAGACAGTGCATGTGAAGGATTAGTTTGAGCAGTGGGGATGGGGAGGATTGTTGGGAGGTTGCTAGAAATGGCTGCAGAGATGCATCAACTCCAAAGCTAGACGGAACCATTGTGATCATCTCACTGACGCGTAGACTTTAAGACCAGAAGGGACCCTCATGATCATCTAGTCTGACCTGCACATTTCCGGCCACAGAACCTCACCTATCCCCCTCCTGTAGTAGGCCTCTAACCTCTGGCTGATTTAAAGACTTCAGGTTACAGAGAATCCACCATTTACACTAGTTCAGCAAGTGATCTATGCCCCATGCTGCAGAGAAGGCAAAACCCCTCCAGGGTCTCTGCCAATCTTACCTGAGGAAAATTCTTTCCTGACCCCAAATGTGGAGATCAGTTAGACCCTGAGCAAGTGGGTGAGACCCATCAGAGTTGGGTTTGAATTGTTTGATTTGGCAGATGTTGGTTAACCCCTTGTGTTCTGTGCCCAATTTCAGCGTTGGTCAGACTACGTGAGAGCAGTCGTCAGCTCTGATTCTACCTCTCCTGAACCGGGAACACCTGGCCCAGGAGCCGGTTTTCCTGCCAAGGTGAGTGAACAAGCTGTGGCTGTGAAAAGTGACACACAGGCCAGAAGTACCCATGTCAGCAGAGGGAGAAAGATCTTACTCCGTCACAGTGTTGGCTGTTGCAGTCTCTTGTTTGTTTTTAGTACTCTGCCGCTTTAGAAGACATTAACCTGGGAGTAGCATATAGAGAGACAGTGCTGCTGCTTATTCCAAGAGCCCACCCTGGGCTCCTGCTCTCCAGTGACTGAGAGAGGGCATAGGCCACAGGCAGCAGGGAGGTCAGAGGTTTGGGGAGTCACAAGCCACCCTTCTCCCCCCCCCCCTTTTTTTTTTTTTTGGCAATCATGTCTTTGCTTACAGAAGCCATCTAGCTGAGTGCGGGAGGTGCTGAGTCAGTACTTTTCACTAGCAGGGAGTTGGTTGCGAAATAGCTGTGAAAGGCCCCCACTCTCCGTAAACAGCTGAGATCAGTGAGTTGGCTCATGGTAGGCACATGAGCCTAAAGGACTTTAATTTGTGACCATTCCATTCTGAGCAATACTTTGGGTTCCGAAGGGCTGGCCTGGAGCCACCAGATACATCCAGCCTAGAGAACAAAGGATGAGCACTAATCCCAGCAGGGATTTTCTGGTTTACAGGAACCTGAGGCGGATCCGTAAGTGTCAGCGTGGTCGGGAGCAGCAGGAGAAGGAAGGGAAGGAGGGAAACAGTAAGAAGTCCATGGAGAATGTGGAGAGCTTGGACAAGCTGGAGTGTAAATTCAAACTGAACTCCTATAAGATGGTGTACGTGATCAAATCGGAGGATTACATGTACAGGAGGACCGCTCTGCTGCGTGCTCAGCAGGTAGGAGTTGAGTGAAGGGAATGGAACGAGCAGCTGGTGTTTCCCTGAACTTCTTGCTCCCAAAGGGTGTCTGGGGAGAGTCAGAGAACGTTTCTGGGGTGGGAGGGGTGTTTGTTCTCCTGTAACATTTAACACTCTTCCTATTGCTTTGAGGACGGGACATGATATGGTTTCGTCCACTGGACTCTGTAAACTTCCTCTGAATGCTCCTGAGATGTAACCCTCCCTTTCCTCCCCCTCCATTTCCCAAATTCTCCTGTTAGAGTCGGCAGCTGTTAGCATCCTTTTACTCCTTGGTTTCTTGCCTAGGGTCACCTCACATTGGTTGCTAACCCCCTTGTCGCGGTGGGCCTAAAAAGGGGGATAGCAAAGAACTGAAATGCTGACACGTGTTCTGACATGGCCCTCCAAGCTCATCTCATCAAAGAGCTGTGCCTTGTCCCTGCAGTCACTGAGAGTGGGAGTCAGGGTTGCTCCCGGGCAGGGGAGCACTGCAAACGAATGTACCAGCTGCTTGAAAGCGCTGGGTTTGTGACTAGGATAGCCGCAGTGATGTCATAATTACAGAAAGGTCCAGGGTGGATAAACACTGGAAGACTTTTTTTTTTTTAATTAAATAAAATTCCTTTTAAAATTTTTTTGTTACTTATAAGTTTTTCTTTTTAAAAATGAACCAGTTTAAAATGAAATCAGAATTTAATACAAAATATGTTGAGGCCTAAACTTAGAAGATTAATATAAGACATTTAAATAACAAATAAATATGCTGAATCCATGACCCTCTCTTAAAAAACAAAAAAAACAAAGCCACTTTGAATTAAAGGCTTCTTTTCTATATAAAGAAAGTCAGGGAAGGCATCTAACTTTTGAGGTCAAGTTTCAAAAATATGGTACAGTTGGTTAGCCTAGGTAATTTAGGAGATTGTCTGTCTTCTTTTCAAGAGACATAGGCGAGACTGGAAATTTAAGCCCCAGTTACTTTCACTTAGGCATATTTGAAAATTTTCCCAGACCAGCCTGAAATGATCAGTTTAATTCACTGACTACAGTTAATCCCTCTATTGAATAAATTATTTAATTGTCAATGTGAAGCATCTTTTGATAAGAGAAGTTTGTGTCTATAACATTTAAGGTTGTCTTGTCTAATACAAATATATTTTATATACTGCTTTGTTTGTTTAAATTCCAGTTACCATTCTAAAGCAGATTGACACAAAATCTGAGCAAAAAGTTAATTATCTAGTAAATAAGCAATATATCATTGACCATTTTCTAACATACTAAAAGTGTTTGGTTAATAAGAATCTGAAACTATTAAGCTATATAATTGCTTAAATGTATATAGTTGTGGTGTACACTTCTAGGTAGCAAACAGATGTACCGAATCTACCGTAAAGTGTCTATTTAGTTGTACGTCAAAGAGTTTTAATGGTTATATCAACTAATGAGTGCATCTTACTTTAAAAAAATAGCTGAAATACAAATGGAAAAGCTGATTTAAATCAGTCCACCCTGGAAATGTCACAATGCACATTTTGCCAGGACTCAGAAGTTCTGGTTGTAACAGAATAGCAGAGCTATGGGAATATGTATAGTAGTTACTGGGACTGACCACTGTGATTAAGTCGGTGTTAAACTTCAACTAAGCCTTTATAAATTACTCATAACTTTACTGAGATTCCTTTTTGGTTTGCAATTTCTTAGGCTCTGTTTCAGTCTCAAAATAACTTTATTTTAGTGGGATGCTGTGTGCATGCACGCATGTGCTGTGAGAGGTTGGGAACAAATCTATCCATCTCAGCATCCTTCTCTTCTAATCCAGCTGGAATTCTTGCATGCACATGAGACTGTTTCTGTATTGTTTTTTTAATAAACACCTGCATTGCAGGCTGACTATAGTCTTGCATCACCTGATACTGCCATTAATCGGGGAAAAGATAGGAGAAGCTTAGCATTATTGCAGCATTAGGGTTATAATCAAGCAGTCACGTCAGAAACTTCTGGAAGTTACTTCTATTGAGTATTTAATTCTGCTCTGATGCCCATGTATTTTTGTGTGTCCCAGTTTTGCTCATTAACACAGTGTTGAATCTATGTAATAAAATATACTGCTTCTTCAGACACTGCCTCCAATTTACTGAGGCTTTCCCTTGGTCAGTCGGCAAGGTCAGTGTTTGTATTGCCAGTTCCCCGGCAGAGCTAAACATCCCAAATCTGTTGGCCTAGGGAAGTGGATTTGTTTTTGCTTTTTAAGCGTTTTGTGATCCTGAATGTTGGTGGCTGTAGCCTTTTATTTTTTTGTCTCTCCCATTTCTGTAGTCCCATGAAAGAGTGAGCAAGCGGCTGCACCAGCGGTTCCAAGCCTGGGTGGACAGATGGACCAAGGAGCATGTGACCCAGAAATGGCAGCTGAGACAAACAAGAAGGGTTGGAGGGTTTGGTGCCCTGTACCACTACCTGTGATACAGAGACTCTGCACTTTGTGAGCATTAACAAGTACCGTGTCAAATACGGCACGATATTCAAGACACCGTAAAGTCCCTGAGTGAGGGAAGATCACGTAGTGTGTGTATGTGTGTGTGTATCAAGGAAACGAGGAAGATGCCTTTCTCCCTTCACTGTGTATCTCCGTAACATGGCCAGTTCACTAGTGCGAAGCTGGTACAGTCTGTCACCAGCAGGATTCGGTTTAGGAAAACGAATCTCTACAAACCTAAGCTGGAACTGTTGCCAACAGGCCTTTGACTTCAGCGTGCACTGTGGAGGGAAGGACCCTTTTCAGAACTGAGTGATCCTAGAGAAATGCAGCTAGCTCGTACGCACCAGCAGATCTGAGACTAACTCCTCAATGGCCTGAGCTTCAAGGGAAGAGAACTGGATGTTGCATACATCCTGACCGGAGTGGTGCATTTAAAGTTACATGCTCAGATATGTCGTGAAACCCAGAGGTGCCTATCACAACTGGATTCTCCTCTGTTAGGCTGCTGCAGGTTTGCCAGGATCTCACCCGGGGTCACCCATCTGTGCAGTCCAGCTGTTGAAAACACCATCTCCTGGATCGGACCCTCGACTCCTCCCTCCTTCACCCTGCTGGACTCCTGATTCAGCCAGTTCAGATTGATCTGTCCTTTCTAGTGCCAGTGGGATTGTTTTGTACCTGCTTCTTTACTAGTCTTTCCTAGTGCCATGCACCAGCTTTTCACACACATACGCACACACAGCAGAAACAACACAATTTTAACATGTTCCCCTTCCTTTTTGTAAATAAATGTACATATTGTCAATTTTTTTGTTGTTTTTTATTAAAGAAAGTTTGCTTGATGTGCTAGCATAACTGTACCAGCTTCTTGTGTACCATAGTACTAGGTGGCTTGAGAGTTAGTACCTACAAACAGACCTATGGAGCCATTTATTACACTTTTTACCAAAGGGAGTTATCATTGTAGTGCTTTTGTGTGGAAACTTTTCTCTCTTTTGTAAATAAAAATACGTCTTGGTTCTTATTGAGGAAGACACTCGCTCACCCACAGCCCTGTTCCTGTTGTGAAAGGCACCACGCAGCATGCAGTTTGCAGTGCGGAGAGGGGACATTTGACCATTTTATTATTGGCTTCACAATCTGCCTCTGCCTTCTCCCCTCAATGTGTGTGTTTTGTGTGTTTAACATACATTGAAAAGAAACACCTGAGGGTTGGGTGAGGCGCAGGGGAGTGTGTGTAAAACCTTTGAAATGGAAGAGGACACAATAAAACCCCCTTCCTATGTTCTAAGCAGCCTGTTGTATAATATATATTTATATATCTTAACTTTTAATTTTTTTAATTATTTTTTTGGGTGGGTAATTTTTATCCACCTGGTCTTCCAGCTCAGAGAACCTTTGCTTTTGGGACGTGTTGCTGAGCTACCTAGCTGGGGTTGATTGTGCTTATTTATTTTCCCTCTCGGTATTGGAGAAAACATCCTAAGTACCAAACCAGTATTTCATTAGAGTGTGTGTGTGTGTGTGTGTGTGGCAAGGCGGGTAGGCTGTGTGACGCATTTCACTAGTGAAATCCACAAATGGGATATATATTTTTTTAAGCATAGAAGTTTAGTGCTGGCATATATTTAAGCATTGGAAGATTTTGGTTTTCAGACAAGTTGGCATGGACTTCGTAAGCCACGACAGACCCAACTGCACTGTCTCTCCTCCTCAGAGGAGGCATCTTTTCCTTGCACAAAACAATGCTGCCAGTTGTGCCCGAACAGCTTCCGTTGTCTCAGCTGGAGAGCTGTGAATGCAGCTTTGCTGCTTTTCCAAGTCCTCTTCTGAACTCTGTTCCAGGAAGGGGGTTTTATTGTGTCCTCTTCCATTTCAAAGGTTTTACACACACTCCCCTGCGCCTCACCCAACCCTCAGGTGTTTCTTTTCAATGTATGTTAAAGCTGATCTGGAAGTGGAAGTCTGGATAATTTAGACTTTACCAGCTTGGAAGTAACAGCTGCTGCTGCTTTGTGGGTGTTTTGTCCAAGAATCTGTGCCTGCATGTTGTTTGAGCGGAATGGGGTTAACATGGCGGGATTCCTGTTGTTCAAGGTACCTAGGAAAAAAACCCAATAAAACAAGGAGATCTCCTCCTGCAGCAGGGTATTCACCTACAGCTTTCATCCCTCCCGATGTCTGACTTCTGAGCTCCAAGCTCTGATCCCAGCCTGTGCAATAGCAAAGATTTCTTTTTACTTTAAATTGCTTTTTGTATTCTGTAATGTGATCCTTGGCCACCTATCCATGTGATGATTTCTATACAAATGTTGTAAACTTGACTGTAGTGCAGTATTTCCATTAAAATATCAGGGCTAATCATTGTGTAGAGATTCTTCTTCCTTCTTGATCATACACAATGAGATTTTGACACACACTCTCCAGAGGGAAGGGAGGAAGATGCATCTGAGGGAATCACTCCTTTAATAAAAACAGAATTAGAGGTGGTGGGAGAAGATAGTAAACCTGAAAGTTTGATCTCTGTTTAGGACACTCACAAATGACCAATGTTTGACTTACCCTTTAATTTATCTGCTAGGGTATCGCCTCTGGATTCCAGACACTAATTTGTAAGCAATTCCCAGTCCCTGTTCAGAGGTGTGAAACTCCCTTTATTTTGTAGCAGTTGCAACATTTTGTGGTGGCGGAGAGACAATAATTAGCCACTTCTTCCCCTGGAGTTGGGAGGTCATCCCAGCTGCTATAGATCAGAACAAATACGGAAGTATTCAGCACTGTAAATTTCAGTTCCACTAAAGCTGCTGGGGGAAGGGGTTGACCCCCCACCCCTTGAGTCAGTCTGGGAAATGGGGTAATACAATTTACCAGCCAGTGGAAATGTCCAAAAAACCACCCCAACTCTCTCCCTCCGTCTTGTTAGCAGCAGGGCTGTTAAATAACAAATCAATCCTTTTTGGTTCCTTAACACATTAACAGTTGTCTTTAGCCTGATTCTCTGTTGATTTAGAGCTGTCTTCAGCACTCCCTTTGCCTACATCCAGTGCTTCGAGGTTGAGGTCTATCACATCCACAGTCATGGTGTTTAGGCCACTAAACACGCAGCCACCCTGACGTGAACCTTGAATTTTTAGCCTCAGTGGTAACATTGCACTTTATATGGCTCGGTATTTTGTGGAACAGTTTAATAGTTTTTCCTCTCTGCTTTCTGTCTCTTGCCGTTGGGTGAGGAAGCCCCATGAGGTAATTGGGTTGTATAAATACACAGGTGGAACTACCAGAAAAGCTCAGCCAGCTGTCATTGGGTATCCCAAGCCACATGCTAAGGAGCACTGAATACAGACTGTAAGTCCATTCATAATGAGTGGGAATCCAAGAGATGCAAATAGTCGCAATGTCTGACGGTGCTCTAAGGTACTGGATAGCCTGACTGGTTTTCAACAGTGCTTTGAGCCTCCCTTTGAACTCTTCCCTTTTGGACTCTGAACTGGGGGATGTCAGCAAGCAAGGGTCATAGAGCACAACCATCCCTTCTGGTCTTAGAATCTCATCTGACTGCCTGTATAACCCAGAACTTCCCCCAACAAATTCCTTTGGAACTGCAGCTTTAAAAAAATCCAAAAAAGATGCGCCTGTGGAAGTGCAGCCCACAGGCTTTGGTTCAGCTGAGTCATTCGTCCATCTCCTCCCCTTCTTTGGACACACCCCCAAAAAAGAAACAAAAAAACCCCCTCAGCTTTGCCCTGCAAAGCTGGATCATTGGAGTACTTTCGAGGGAGCCAGAACAACTGGCGCGTGCTGTCTTGACTCAGTGAAGCTGCCAAGCGCATTTGTGTGGCCAGACCGGGAGCAGTGAATGGTGTGCTGCTTCCTTCGCCAGCAGGTGGTGACAGGTTAGCAAAGGTTTGTGACTTCAGGGGAGCCATTCTGTGTCTCCAGGCAGTTTCTTGCTTGTCTCTGTAAGGGCTGCCACGTTTTACTGAAGGCTGAAAATCTGAGGAGCCCTTTGCCTCTCTGGTGCTTAAAGCTGCAGCACTTTCAAAGAATCTCGTGTTCCTTCCCCTCCCAGGCAAAACCAGAATTCTGTATCTAGGTCAAGCAAAACAGCTGCTCGTAAACCACCGGGTTTGCCTTTGCACGCTGTGATGTCCCTGGCATGCTGGATTAGTGACATGGTACTTGAGGCAGTTAATCCTGCCATTGTCTGGTAATGAGAGTAGGTTCCCCAAGGGGTGCTTTCAAACTTCTCACTCTCAGCTTCCAGGAATTTGATGTTTCGGACCGTAAGCTCTC
The DNA here is from genome assembly GCF_016161935.1 of Mauremys reevesii. NCBI lineage: Eukaryota > Metazoa > Chordata > Testudines > Geoemydidae > Mauremys > Mauremys reevesii. Next base: position 37,580,899 of record NC_052632.1, read on the forward strand.
CTGTCTTTGACACACATGGAGACTTTTCCCAGTTGGGTGGCAGAGAATCTGTTGGAAGTACGTGTTCCCAAGGCAGCTGTAGCACCTCTCTCCTTAGCTGCTTTCTGGAAGGTGTCCCAAATGAAACCTAGTCCCTTTGGGATTCCCCTAGGAAGTGGCTGTGTAGTAGAAGCAGCTTATTGGTCTTCCAGCAGCATGTTTATAAAACATCATCTCCACGACCCTGCAGTGAGGCCCTGAGAACCCAACACCCGTCCCACAGCTGTTGGGCTCAGTAATTTTGGGGACTGAGTCTCCACACAGCTCCTTCCCCTCCTCTGCCCAGATGGATTGCGGGCGGGGAGCACCTAGAAGGACAGAAATACAAATGGTGGCTGGTGCCCTGCATGCTGTTAAATAACCAGCCCTGCCTGCCTCCCCTGGGATACATGATGGACAAGTGAAGCCGGAGAAGAGCAGGAGGCTTGGACCACCCGCCCTGCTGTAAGTCCCAGCTGAGGGGTAGTGCTGTGCTGGGAGAAGGGGCGGGGGGAAATCGGGGAGGAGTTCTAGGGGCAGGGGCAGCAGCCACATCGCACAGTGGCTGAGAGCCAGAACCCAGTTGGAGTGACCTGCAGAGTGTAGGAGGAGGGAGAAAACCCTGCGGACCGGGGGTTGGGGACTCCTGCCCTAAAGGACAGGATTTGACCTCACATTAGATCAGGAGGACCAGTTTGGAGACGATAGCAGTGAAAACTCTGCAGAGGGGGCTGTGCCTGGCCAGAGACTGGAAGTCCAGGTGGTTACTGCAGCTCTCTAACCCCCCCCCCCATTGTTTTCTAGAGAAATTGGACTTTCAACACTGAGGATTTGGTAGGTTATGGCCAAATAATTTACTGTCCTGGATATTACGCCCTGCATTGTAGTGTGTGTCTGGGGCGGGGTGCAGATGCCACAACATTTGCATGGCCTCCTCTCTCTTCCCCTCCCCTCCACCAGCCTCTGCTGGGCACAATCCCAAGTGGATGCAGGGCACTGGAGGGAAAGGTTTCAGAAAAGCCAGCTTTGCTGTTTATCCAAGAGTTCAGAGTATGGGCTGTATGGCTTGTGCTGAAGTCCACGGTCCGTAGCAAGTTCACGACTAGAAATCAGTGCCCCTCTGTCCGTTTCACCGCAGGCAGGCAGGTGGGGGTGGAGGGGTTCAAACACGGCTTGGATCAATGCTCTCCATCCTAGCTCAGGCTTTGGTTGGTTTCCTTCGTTCCCCCCCAGTCCTGGTAGCTTATTCTGGGAAGTTTCTCAGGCAGCAGGAATTCTCCACGGCCTTTCAGTAGAACTGGGAGTGCAAACCTGCTCGGGCCTCCATAATAGCCAGGTCCCTACCACATTCAGGGCTCACTTTGACTAGTTTACAAATCCTCTGGCCTTGAAATTGACCAACGTCACCATTTCGATGTTTCCACCTGACATTTCCTGGTATTGTAACCATGGGGGTCCCCACCAACCTGGGAGAATGGGGGAGTTCAGAGGTTGTTGTGGGGGGGTCACAGCATTGCCACCCTCACTTCCGTACTGCCTTCAGACCTGGGCTCCAAGGGCAGCAGCCAGCAACCTTTCTGAAGCTAGAGGAGGTTCCCAGATGTGCAGGTGGGTCCCTGCTGTTGGGAGCACCTCAGCTCCTACCGAGTACTTGGGAGCACCTCGGCTCCTACCATTTTCGGGGCATCCAGAGAAATGGACCCCTGAGCCCCAGAAGGACCTGCAAGGGAAGCCCTGAGCCGCCGCTGCAGATGCCAGGCAGAAGCTCCGAGCCCAGGCACCCAGAGCGCCGGCAGGAGTGGGGAGGGGCATGGAAATCCTGAGCCCGGTGCCCCAGCACTGGCTGCAGCCACAGGGGGCCAGAAGCTCTGAGTCAGGGCACCCAGAGACGTGAGTGGAGCAGAAGCTGCCAAGGCCAAAGCCCTGAGCCCAACGCCAGGCTGATGCAGCGCGCTCACTTCTGCATTTCCTCTGCAGGTGTGTCTGATATCCCCACGGAGAGGAAGTCCTGTCCCCAGTCGGGCAGAGAAACAGCTAGGAGGCCCCTACTGGGTTCTCCTGGCCGGGGGGTCCAGCAGGACGGGGAGATCGGATTTTATGGGGCAGGGCTAATTCGATCTAGCCAAAAAAGGCACAACAAGAACCAACAACAGCCAGCTGAAGCCCGAGAAATTCAAATGAGATGTAGGCACACATTTCTGACAGTGAGGGAGACTAGCCACTGGAAGAAATTACCCAGGGGAGAGGTGGAGTCTCTGTTTCCTGGTGTCCTACCATCATAACTGGTTGGGAAGGTGCCTTTTAGTGACTTACAAGCAATTGGGCTTCATATGGTGCAAAGTGTGTGAAATTTCATAGCCTGTGAAATAGAGGCCAGATTAGGAGATCAAATTGTTTCATAACCTCTATGAAAAGCTCAGTGAGGAACAGACTCTGCTGTTTTACTGGGTGGCCTGCTTGCTCCCCAGAATCAATAATGAGCAAGTGGGGTGATATGGGGTGCAGCTCAAACATCCAGCTGGGCTGACCAGGGGCAGACATCAGGCCTGCCAGGGAAAGGTGGGTGTGGCAGTGACTTCACAAAGGCCTTTGGCAGGAACTCAGCCTATTGGGCAAAGATGATGAGGCGTCTGTGACCTCACAGAGCTCCCTTGCCAACAGCCAGGCAGGACAGGGATGCGGGGCAGGGGGAACCTCGGAGAGCCCTGTAGCCTTGCTGCAGCAAGCCTCCAGCTCGCGGTCTCTCACTCAGGACCAAGACACGTTGGTGTGCAGGACATTCAGTGCGTGTGTTTTTCATTCCCGTGTGTATTTGGTTCAAAGACGTTGTCATCTGTGTAGAAGGTAAGAAAAAATATAGGTTCTAGATATAGATACAAGATAGGAGACTCTATCCTAGCAGATTCAAAGGCATCACCACCCTCCTAGGGAAAAAGTTTTTCCTGATATCCGAGCCTTCCACACTGCAACTTGAGAGCATTGCTCCTTGTTCTGTCATCTGCCAGCTCTAAGATTTCATGAGAATCAATCTTTCATTAGGAAAATAATTCAAAAATGCAAATACAAAACACTTTGAGTGAAATCAACCCCTCCTGATCTTTAGTGTCTGCGGTGCGGGCCTTGGGGGCCAGACTGAGACCCTCATGGGCTAGTAACACCCAAGAAGCCAGTAAAATAATTCCAGTTCTCTTAGCATCCAAGCCTCCCTAATCCAAGGAACACCTGAGAGCTGCGGGAGACAGAGGGGTGCTGAGAATGTCTAACTCATGACTGAAAATACAGAGATGTGTTATTGGCTTTGGTTGGGGGACAAGTAACAAATCTGTCGGGATTCTTACCCCAAACAATAATTGCCCATTGTCCTTTAGAGCATGAGGGCCCTAACGCGCCTGACTTGCTCAAATCTCTCTCCTGCTAGGGCTGAGAGAATTTTCTCCATCCCCCATGATACCGAGGAAAGAGAAAGAAGTGACCTCTCTTTGGTCACACAGCAAGGCAATGCCAGAGCTAGAAAGAGAAGCATAAGAAAGAAGTTGTATCAAAATGTTTTGCATTTCAAACTAACCGATTTCTTAAACAAAGGCAATTTGATGTGTGGTTCGTGAACTGAAATGATACATTCTAGTCTCCACATGTTTCTAGACTGATGAACCAGTAGATCTACCCTTAGTTTTTATCCATAGATTGAGGAGGAAAACAAGTTTGCCTGTTTCGTGAATTCCCAATGGCTTTCTTGAATTTCAGCAAACTAGTCGATTGAACTGAACGATTTGAATAAACTGAAAGGAAGACAATATTTTCTGCACCTTTCAAGGAAGCTACTGCTGCCCGAAGCTGGGTTAGCATTTCAGCTAGCTTTGCTTCCAGGGCCTTAGCTATCACATCAGTGGTTCGACTGTCTGAAAAGCTTGGCAGTGAACATGTTCTATTGAATGTTATTTTTTCTCTTCTATTTAAATTATTTAAAAGATTGTCATAAATTGGGCCCTTATCAGAGGTTGTCAATTTCCAATATAATTATGACAGTGAGGGAGACTAGCCACTGGAAGAAATTACCCAGGGGAGAGGTGGAGTCTCTGTTTCCTGGTGTCTTACCATCATAACTGGTTGAGAAGGTGCCTTTTAGTGAATTACAAGCAAATGGGCTCAATAGGGCGCTAAGAGTGTGAAATTTCATAGCCCGTGAAATAGCGGCCAGATTAGGAGACTGAATTGTTTCACAACTGATGCCTCTATGAAAAACTCAGTGTGGGGTGCGGAACAGACTCTGCTGTTTTACTGGGTAGCCTGCTTGCTCCCCAGAATCAATAATGAGCAAGTGGGGTGATCCGGGGTGCAGCTCAAACATCCAGCGGGGCTGGCCAGGGGCAGAGGTCAGGCCTGCCAGGGAAAGGTGGGTGTGGCAGTGACTTCACAAAAGCTTTTGGCAGGAACTCAGCCCATTGAGCAAAGACAATTAGTTGGGAATTGGTCCTGCTTTGAGCAGGGGGTTGGACTAGACACCTCCTGAGGTCCCTTCCAACCCTGATAGTCTATGATTCTATGAGTGAGACGTCTGTGACCTCACAGAGCTCCCTTGCCAACAGCCAGGCAGGACAGGGATGTGGGGCAGGGGGAACCTCGCAGAGCCCTGGAGCCTTGCTGCAGCAAGCCTCCATCTTCCCTTTACCAGAGAAAGGTTATGAGCAGACAATGGCTGGAAGCTGAAGCTAGACCAATACACACTGGAAAGAAGGCGAGGAGCATTTTTAACATTAGAGTTTGGAGCAATTCACTGAGGGTTGTGCTGGATTTTCCACAACTGGCCTCTTTTAAAATCAAGCTTGGGTGTTTTACTAAAAACCTGCTCTAATTCCTATGGGAATTCTTTTGAGGCACATTCTATGGCCAAAGTGAAAGAGAAAGTCAGACGACAGTGGTTTCCTCTGGGCTTGGAATTAATCTGTGACTCGCTGGGAGCGTTTGGAATGTGGCCATTTTGCTTCCCTCTTGTCCCTTCTTCTCAATTGGAAAACGGGCCACCAGAAAAGCCTGATTTCGACCCTGTGCCCCTTCCATTCGTGCTGTAAGCTGAAGGGCATTGTGACTTGAGAATGAATTCAGCCAGTCAGTGCTAACTCTCCACAGGTGATTTGCATAAGTCAGTAAATGAGCCTGCAGGTTTCCGTGGGAGCGATGCCCAAGGCAGGGCTCAGGCTTCGGGTTTACGCTCCGGGTTAGTGGAGTCAGGGAGTGACAGGTGGCTGAGTTACCTCTGGTGTCACAATGTTACTGCTCAGGTTCCTCTGCCTGCTGCACCACCTGGGCAGTGACTGTCAAGGGGAAGGTTTTGTGGATTTGAAACTTAGAAACCAGGAAGCGCAGGAGAGGACTGGCTTAGAGAGTTTGGCAGTAAAATGTAGGTTTTGTGGCAATATCCTGTGCAATTGCCACTGGATCTGGGACGGAGACAGCATTCCTGCCCCTCCCACCACCTCTTAGCTGGGCCTACATAAAAGAGACTAGCTAGAGTTTTGCACACTTGTTTGTTTGAGACTGAGCAAATAAGGCCCAACAAATTACTGCTAGGATGAATTTTGCTGCCTCCTCTCCTTGACTAGAATACAAGCAGTTTCTGATTCTCTCAGATGAAGCAGTTCTTCTAAAATCAAGGGCAAGACCAGTCAGTGGCTTTTTCACAACCTAACCCCCCCGCCCCCACCAAAGAGATTTTATTTTTATTTAAACTGGGTTTTTTAAATTTATATTGAAAAAGCTTTTTTTAAAACTTATCCAGTATAAAATTTGAAATGATGACAAGTGATGTTAAGGACTCTAGTTGCTCCAGCCTATTAAAGTAATTTAAATAACTACATATATGAAGAAGTCCATGTTTGCTGCCAAGTGTCAGGGGAAGTCAAAGCACTGAACTGTTGGAAGTCATTGCCTAAGCACCTGGGGGTCCAGAAGTTATTGAAACACTCAGCCAGATTTTGGCAGCACTAGCCTCTTCTGTGGGTGCAGAAAGAATATTTTCTTCATTCCAGTTGATGCAGCTACTTCATTCAAATGTAAGAAACTGATTGGGAGTTGAAAAAGGATGAAGGCTTCTTTTCCCCTTGTAAAATATGAATAAAGGCTAGAGAGGAGGAGGTGTGAGCTACTACTTCTAAAATCTGGAAGGACGTTATGAGCAGGAACAATCAGTTCAGTGCACGAACTAGAGATACTTCTTTACCTCAGTTTGTTTGAAATGAAAACAAATGGTTCAGTCAACCTTTTTGTTTTTTTGTATCCTGCAAAACCAGCAAGTCAGCATGTTTGAATGAATCCCTATTCCTAGCATCATAGAAGACTAGGGCTGGAACAGACCTCAGGAGGTATCTAGTCCAACCCACCTGCTGCAGGCAGGACCAACTCCAACTTCATCATCCCAGCCAGGGCTTTGTCAAGCTGACCTTTAAAAACTTGTAAGGATGGAGATTCCACCACCTCCCTAGGGAACCCATTCCAGGGCTTCACCACCCTCCTAGTGAACTAGTGTTTCCTAATAGCCAAGCTAAGCCTTCCACAGTGCAACTTGAGACCGTTGCTCCGTGTTCTGTCATCGGCCACCACTAAGAATTTCATGAGAATCAATCTCTCATTAGGAAAATAATTCAAAAATACAACTACAAAACATTTGGAATGAAATCAATCCACCCTGACCTGTAGTGTCTGGGGGTGTGGGCCTCTGAGGCTAGACTGAGACCCTCATTGGCTAGAACAACCCAGTGAGCCAGTAACAATATCCACTCCTGTTACCGTCCAAGCCACCGCAGTCCAAGGAACAGCTGAGGGCTGCGGGAGACAGAGGGGTGCTGAGAAGGTCTAACTCATGACTGCCAACCCAGAGATGTGTTATTGGCTTTGGATGGGGGACAAGGAGCAAATCTGTCAGTCACTACAACAGGTCCCATTCGGAGCCAGGGAGACTGGGAATCGAGTCCTGCTGGCACTGCCAGCTCTGGCTTTCTGGAGGAGGAGGAAGCCCCCAGCTCCCCTAGCTGACCCTGAGGCACCTTCTGGGCCCAAATGGAGGTGGCCCCGGGTACAGCTATGGAGTGTCCCAGGAGCGTTCCGCTAGTGGCATTGTATTGTTTTCACAGCCAGTTTAGAGCTCTGGTTTCTACCCCTTGCCCTGCTGGCAGGGCATTGAGCGGCACCCGTTGCCGGCCACCTGGGTGCGGAGAGCGAGGAGGGTGAAGGGAGGAGCAACCCCGAGCATCTGCCATTCAGCTCCATCTGATCTAGAGTAAGTAAGTGGAGTTCTCCAGAGCCATCCCCCGTGTGGTGGGAATATCCCACCACTAGGGCTCCCAGCCCGTCCCTTGTCAGGGTTTGTTCCCCAGCTTAAGGGTTCCTGTGCCCTGCGGTGGGATGTGTCGGGAGGAGAAATTGCCTCAGCAGAGGGGAGGTGGGCAGAGGAGCAGGCAGGCTCGTTAATGAGAGACTGCTTTGAAGCCAGACTCATGGCTGCTCCCCACTCACTTCCAGGATGAGGCGAATCAGGCAGATGCTCAGGAGGAAGGCCGGGCAGGTGGCTCCACAGCCAGAAGACATCAGCCAGCCTGCCCAGGTGGAGAGCGGCCCCTCTGTCCCTGCAGGCGGGGAAGAGGCTCGTGGCCAGGGGAAAGGGAGGAGCTGCTTTGCCTGCTGGAGGAGGCGGAAGACAGCAGCTCCTCTAGCTGACCCGGAGGCACCTTCTGGGCCGAAACGGAGGTGTCCCCGGGTTCAGCCGTGGAGCAGAGAGCCAGAGGAGGGCAGGAGCCGGGGACGGCAGCTCTGGGGCTTTCTTTTCAGGAAGGCAAGGATCCAGGAGCTGGGCCCCAGGGCCCAGCAGGAGCCGCCAACCATCGTGGCAGCTGAGGGGCCCTGCGCCAGCCTGACCCTGGCCCCAGAGGAGCCTCCCGCCGGCACCACCCTGGCCCCGGAAAAGCCTCCCGCCGGCACCACCCTGGCCACGGAAGAGCCTCCCGCTGGCACCACCCTGGCCACGGAAGAGCCTCCCGCCGGCACCACCCTGGCCACAGAGGAGCCTCCCGCCGGCACCACCCTGGCCCCGGAGAAGCCTCCCGCCGGCACCACCCTGGCCCCGGAGAAGCCTCCCGCCGGCACCACCCTGGCCACGGAGGAGCCTCCCGCCGGCACCACCCTGGCCACGGAGGAGCCTCCCGCCGGCACCACCCTGGCCACGGAGGAGCCTCCCGCCGGCACCACCCTGGCCCTGGAGGAGCCTCCCGCGAGCCCCACCCTGGCCACGGAGGAGCCTCCTGCCAGCCCCAGCCTGGCGACTCAGAAGCCTCCCGCCAGCCCCAGCCTGGCACTTGTGGCGCCTCCTCCCAGTCCAGAGCAGGAGTTCAGTGACAGCACCAGCTCCGTATTCTCCTGCGGGTCCAGCAGCTCCTCCGTGGGGTCTGGGAGCCCTGTGTTTCAAGGCTCCCTCTTTGGAGGTGAGGGGAGACCCAGGGGAAAGGGAGGAGGACTGGGGCGGTGGGGACTAGTAACACCCTGTGCCCATCCGACCATCCCCCAGCCGGGGCCCAATCCACCCACCCGGTATCTGAGCCCTTCCCAGCCAGGAAGGAAACTCCCCCCGAACACCCTGGGGCAGGGGAGCAGCCTCCCCATCTGGCAGGTGGGAACTGAGATGCAGAGGAAGGGCTGTGGGCCTGGTCACACAATCCTGGGTGTAGATGTGGGAAGTGGACTGGGTCCTGGCCAAGAGCCTTTCCCCCAGGGGCACCTTCGCTTCTGCCCCTTTATTCTCCCCTCCGGCTAGGGGGTCTGAGAGTGTGAAATGAACAGGGAGAGTGTCGGGGTCCTGGCACACAGCCTGGATGGGTGCTCCCCTTGGCTTGGACCCCAGGCTCAGAGACATCTTTGTCATCCCGCTGTCCTTCGGTTATTGCTAGGAAGGGAGTCCCTCGATGAGGGGTCTCCAGGCTCCAGTAAGTCATCCACATTCCCGCCCGCATGTACCCCCTGCCCTGCCCTGCCCTCCGGTTTCTCACTGTTGACTCTGGCTGGACTCTTGACTCCGGTCTCTGGCTATGACTTTGGCGTGACCCTTCTTGGCTCCAGATTTGGGTTCTGAACCCCGGCTCAGTATTCTCCTTGCCTTTCTCTAGCCTCGCTCCAGGCCCTCCAGCCACCCGCTCCAGCCCTGCCTCCTCCTCCTCCTGATCTTCCCCGACACCGGCAATTTCGACCACCCAGCTTTGACCTCCGGCGCAGATATGGACTCTGGCTCCGGATGTGCCTGCACATAGTCAACACCTGGCTGCAGTAGACAGGCCTGTAGTGAGGCGGTCTGGCTCCCGGCCGCACCTGAGAGGGAGGAGCCAGAACAGCCGCCACAGTGGGCGGAGCCATTGCCGCCTGTCCCCGCCCCCCGGAAGTCAAGGGGCGGGACAGGTAGTATAAAAGCCCCGGCCCAGCGCTCAGTTGCAGCCCGGCGGAGAGGACAGACGCTCCTGACTGAGCTCCTGCTGGACTGAGCCTGCCCCGAGCCAGGTACCCTGAAGAAGGCTGGCCGAGCCTTCCCTGAGCCCGGTATCCTGAAGTGGACTGGCCGAGCCTTCCCCGAGCACGGTACCCCGAGGAGCTATCTGAGCGTAACCCGGACCCGCATCCTGAGGAGCAGCCCGAGCTAGCCGACACTCAGCACGACGAGGAGCCCATGGTGTGGGACCCAGCGCCGGACACCGGTACTGAGCAGGTACCCATGGAGGGGGAAATGGAAAGTAGCCCGGGGGTAGCTGACCCCAGTCTGGCTACAGCAGACGTTGAGCCGATGTCGGTGTGTTGCGGTCAGGAAACCACCGACGCAGCAGCAGACTAACTGCTGTTGTTAGGGCCCCGGGCTGGGACACAGTGGAGTGGGTGGGCCTGTCTCCCCCCTGCAACCCCACTCACGGGTGGCAGTCTCCCCGTCACCCTAGCGCTCAGACAGAGAAGTCTGGACCTACCAGCTGGTTGCTCAGCTCCTGCCAAGGACCTGAGCCCTGAACTATTGCTGTGTGCTCAGCTCCCGCCAAGGACCTGAGCTCTGAACTATTGCTGTGTGCTCAGCTCCCGCCAAGGACCTGAGACCTGAACTGTGCTGTGTGCTCAGCTCCGCCAAGGACCTGAGCCCTGACCTCTTGCTGTGTGCTCAGCTCCCGCCAAGGACCTGAGCCCTGAACTATTGCTGTGTGCTCAGCTCCCGCCAAGGACCTGAGCCCTGAACTATTGCTGTGTGCTCAGCTCCAGCCAAGGACCTGAGCTCTGAACAATTGCTGTGTGCTCAGCTCCCGTCAAGGACCTGAGCCCTGAACTATTGCTGTCGCTCAGCTCCCGCCAAGCACCTGAGCCCTGAACGATTGCTGTGTGCTCAGCTCCCGCCAAGGACCTGAGCCCTGAACTATTGCTGTCGCTCAGCTCCCGCCAAGGACCTGAGCCCTGAACTATTGCTGTCGCTCAGCTCCCGCCAAGGACCTGAGCCCTGAACTATTGCTGTGTGCTCAGCTCCCGCCAAATACCTGAACTATTGCTGTGTGCTCAGCTCCCGCCAAGGACCTGAGCCCTGAACTATTGCTGTGTGCTCAGCTCCCGCCAAGGACCTGAGCTCTGAACTATTGCTGTGTGCTCAGCTCCCGCCAAGGACCTGAGCCCTGAACTATTCCTTTGTGGTAAGCTCCCGCGAAGGACCTGTGCCCTGAACTATTGCTGTCGCTCAGCTCCCACCAAGGACCTGAGCCCTGAACCATTGCTGTGTGCTCAGCTCCCGCCAAGGACCTGAGCCCTGAACTATTGCTGTCACTCAGCTCCCGCCAAGGGCCTGAGTCCTGAACTATTGCTGTGTGCTCAGCTCCCGCCAAGGACCTGAGCCCTAAACTATTGCTGTGTGCTCAGCTCCCGTCAAGGACCTGAGCCCTGAACTATTGCTGTCGCTCAGCTCCCGCCAAGCACTTGAGCCCTGAACTATTTCTGTGTGCTCAGCTCCCGCCAAGGACCTGAGCCCTGAACTATTGCTGTCGCTGAGCTCCCGCCAAAGACCTGAGCCCTGAACTATTGCTGTGTGCTCAGCTCCCGCCAAGGACCTGAGGTCTGAACTATTGCTGTGTGCTCAGCTCCCGTCAAGGACCTGAGCCCTGAACTATTGCTGTCGCTCAGCTCCCGCCAAGCACCTGAGCCCTGAACTATTGCTGTGTGCTCAGCTCCCGCCAAGGACCTGAGCCCTGAACTATTGCTGTCGCTCAGCTCCCGCCAAGGACCTGAGCCCTGAACTATTGCTGTGTGCTCAGCTCCCGCCAAGGACCTGAGGCCTGAACTATTGCTGTGTGCTCAGCTCCCGCCAAAGACCTGAGCCCTGAACTATTGCTGTGTGCTCAGCTCCCGCCAAGGACCTGAGCCCTGAACTATTGCTGTGTGCTCAGCTCCCGCCAAGGACCTGAGCCCTGAACTATTGCTGTCGCTCAGCTCCCGCCAAAGACCTGAGCCCTGAACTATTGCTGTGTGCTCAGCTCCCGCCAAGGACCTGAGCTCTGAACTATTGCTGTGTGCTCAGCTCCCGCCAAGGACCTGAGCCCTGAACTATTGCTGTGCTCAGCTACCGCCAAGGACGTGAGTCCTGAACTATTGCTGTGTGCTCAGCTCCCGCCAAGGACCTGAGCCCTAAACTATTGCTGTGTGCTTAGCTCCGCCAAGGACCTGAGCCCTGACCTATTGCTGTTGCTCAGCTCCCGCCAAGACCTGAGCCCTGAACTATTGCTGTGTGCTCAGCTCCCGCCAAGGACCTGAGCCCTGAACTATTGCTGTGTGCTCAGCTCCCGCCAAGGACCTGAGCCCTGAACTATTGCTGTGTGCTCAGCTCCCGCCAAGGACCTGAGCCCTGAACTATTGCTGTCGCTCAGCTCCCGCCAAGGACCTGAGCCCTGAACTATTGCTGTGTGCTCAGCTCCGCCAAGGACCTGAGCCCTGAACTATTGCTGTGTGCTCAGCTCCGCCAAGGACCTGAGCCCTGAACTATTGCTGTGTGCTCAGCTCCGCCAAGGACCTGAGCCCTGAACTATTGCTGTCGCTCAGCTCCCGCCAAGGACCTGAGCCCTGAACTATTGCTGTGTGCTCAGCTCCGCCAAGACCTGAGCCCTGAACTATTGCTGTGTGCTCAGCTCCCGCCAAGGACCTGAGCCCTGAACTATTGCTGTGTGCTCAGCTCCCGCCAAGGACCTGAGCCCTGAACTATTGCTGTGTGCTCAGCTCCCGCCAAGGACCTGAGCCCTGAACTATTGCTGTGTGCTCAGCTCCGCCAAGGACCTGAGCCCTGAACTATTGCTGTGCTCAGCTCCGCCAAGGACCTGAGCCCTGAACTATTGCTGTGTGCTCAGCTCCGCCAAGGACCTGAGCCCTGAACTATTGCTGTGTGCTCAGCTCCGCCAAGGACCTGAGCCCTGAACTATTGCTGTGTGCTCAGCTCCGCCAAGGACCTGAGCCCTGAACTATTTCTGTGGTCTCAGCTCCCGCCAAGGACCTGAGCCCTGAACTATTGCTGTGTGCTCGGCTCCCGCCAAGGACCTGAGCCCTGAACTATTGCTGTGTGCTCAGCTCCCGCCAAGGACCTGAGCCCTGAACTATTGCTGTGTGCTCAGCTCCGCCAAGGACCTGAGCCCTGAACTATTGCTGTGTGCTCAGCTCCCGCCAAGGACCTGAGCCCTGAACTAATGCTGTGTGCTCAGCTCCCGCCAAGGACCTGAGCCCTGAACTATTGCTGTGTGCTCAGCTCCCGCCAAGGACCTGAGCCCTGAACTATTGCTGTGTGCTCAGATCCCGCCAAGGACCTGAGCCCTGAACTATTGCTGAGTGCTCAGCTCCCGCCAAGGACCTGAGCCCTGAACTATTGCTGTGTGCTCTGCTCCCGCCAAGGACCTGAGCCCTGAACTATTGCTGTGTGCTCAGCTCCGCCAAGGACCTGAGCCCTGAACTATTGCTGTGTGCTCAGCTCCGCCAAGGACCTGAGCCCTGAACTATTGCTGTGTGCTCAGCTCCGCCAAGGACCTGAGCCCTGAACTATTGCTGTGTGCTCAGCTCCGCCAAGGACCTGAGCCCTGAACTATTGCTGTGTGCTCAGCTCCGCCAAGGACCTGAGCCCTTAACTTTTGCTGTGTTCTCAGCTCCCGCCAAGGACCTGAGCCCTGAACTATTGCTGTGTGCTCAGCTCCGCCAAGGACCTGAGCCCTGAACTATTGCTGTGTGCTCAGCTCCGCCAAGGACCTGAGCCCTGAACTATTGCTGTGTGCTCAGCTCCCGCCAAGGACCTGAGCCCTGAACTATTGCTGTGTGCTCAGCTCCGCCAAGGACCTGAGCCCTGAACTATTGCTGTGTGCTCAGCTCCGCCAAGGACCTGAGCCCTGAACTATTGCTGTGTGCTCAGCTCCCGCCAAGGACCTGAGCCCTGAACTATTGCTGTGTCCTCAGCTCGCGCCAAGGACCTGAGCCCTGAACTATTGCTGTGTGCTCAGCTCCCGCCAAGGACCTGAGCCCTGAACTATTGCTGTGTGCTCAGCTCCCGCCAAGGACCTGACCCCTGAACTCTTGCTGTGTGCTCAGCTCCGCCAAGACCTGAGCCCTGCACTATTGCTGTGTGCTCAGCTCCCGCCAAGGACCTGAGCCCTGAACTATTGCTGTGTGCTCAGCTCCCGCCAAGGACCTGAGCCCTGAACTATTGCTGTCGCTCAGCTCCCGCCAAGACCTGAGCCCTGAACTATTGCTGTGTTCTCAGCTCCCGCCAAGGACCTGAGCCCTGAACTATTGCTGTGTGCTCAGCGCCGGCCAAGGCCCTGAGCCCGGACCTAGTGCTGTGCTCAGCTCCCGCCAAGGACCTGAGCCCTGAACTATTGCTGTGTGCTCAGCTCCGCCAAGGACCTGAGCCTGAACTATTGCTGTGTGCTCAGCTCCGCCAAGGACCTGAGCCCTGAACTATTGCTTTGTGCTCAGCTCCCGCCAAGGACCTGAGCCCTGAACTATTGCTGTGTGCTCAGCTCCCGCCAAGGACCTGAGCCCTGAACTATTGCTGTCGCTCAGCTCCGGCCAAGACCTGAGCCCTGAACTATTGCTGTGTGCTCAGCTCCGCCAAGCACCTGAGCCCTGAACTATTGCTGTGTGCTCAGCTCCCGCCACGGACCTGAGCCCTGAACTATTGCTGTGTGCTCAGCTCCCGCCAAGGACCTGAGCCCTGAACTATTGCTGTGTGCTCAGCTCCGCCAAGGACCTGATCCCTGAACTATTGCTGTGTGCTCACCTACCTCCAACGACCAGAGCCCTGAACTCTTGCTGTGTGCTCAGCTCCGCCAAGGACCTGAGCCCTGAACTATTGCTGTGTGCTCAGGTCCCGCCAAGACCTGAGCCCTGAACTATTGCTGTGTGCTCCGCTCCCGCCAAGGACCTGAGCCCTGAACTATTGCTGTGTGCTCAGCTCCCGCCAAGGACCTGAGCCCTGAACTATTGCTGTGCTCAGCTCCGCCAAGGACCTGAGCCCTGAACTATTGCTGTGCTCAGCTCCCGCCAAGGACCTGAGCCCTGAACTATTGCTGTGTGCTCAGCTCCGCCAAGGACCTGAGCCCTGAACTATTGCTGTGTGCTCAGCTCCGCCAAGGACCTGAGCCCTGAACTATTGCTGTCTGCTCAGCTCCCGCCAAGGACCTGAGCCCTGAACTATTGCTGTGTGCTCAGCTCCGCCAAGGACCTGAGCCTGAACTATTGCTGTGTGCTCAGCTCCGCCAAGGACCTGAGCCCTGAACTATTGCTGTGTGCTCAGCTCCGCCAAGGACCTGAGCCCTGAACTATTGCTGTGTGCTCAGCTCCCGCCAAGGACCTGAGCCCTGAACTATTGCTGTGTGCTCAGCTCCTGCCAAGGACCTGAGCCCTGAACTATTGCTGTCGCTCAGCTCCCGCCAAGGACCTGAGCCCTGAACTATTGCTGTGTGCTCAGCTCCCGCCAAGAACCTGAGCCCTGAACTATTGCTGTGTGCTCAGCTCCCGCCAAGGACCTGAGCCCTGAACTATTTCTGTGTGCTCAGCTCCCGCCAAGGACCTGAGCCCTGAATTATTCCTGTGGCTCAGCTCCGCCAAGGACCTGAGCCCTGAACTATTGCTGTGTGCTCAGCTCCCGCCAAGGACCTGAGCCTGAACTATTGCTGTGTGCTCAGCTCCCGCCAGGACCTGAGCCCTGAACTGTGCTGTGTGCTCAGCTCCGCCAAGGACCTGAGCCTGAACTATTGCTGTGTGCTCAGCTCCCGCCAAGGACCTGAGCCCTGAACTATTGCTGTGTGCTCAGCTCCGCCAAGGACCTGAGCCCTGAACTATTGCTGTGTGCTCAGCTCCCGCCAAGGACCTGAGCCCTGAACTATTGCTGTGCTCAGCTCCGCCAAGGACCTGAGCCCTGAACTATTGCTGTGTGCTCAGCTCCCGCCAAGGACCTGAGCCCTGAACTATTGCTGTGTGCTCAGCTCCCGCCAAGGACCTGAGCCCTGAACTATTGCTGTGTGCTCAGCTCCGCCAAGGACCTGAGCCCTGAACTATTGCTGTGTGCTCAGCTCCCGCCAAGGACCTGAGCCCTGAACTATTGCTGTGTGCTCAGCTCCGCCAAGGACCTGAGCCCTGAACTATTGCTGTGTGCTCAGCTCCGCCAAGGACCTGAGCCCTGAACTATTGCTGTGTGCTCAGCTCCGCCAAGGACCTGAGCCCTGAACTATTGCTGTGTGCTCAGCTCCGCCAAGGACCTGAGCCCTGAACTATTGCTGTGTGCTCAGCTCCCGCCAAGGACCTGAGCCCTGAACTATTGCTGTGTGCTCAGCTCCGCCAAGGACCTGAGCCCTGAACTATTGCTGTGTGCTCAGCTCCGCCAAGACCTGAGCCCTGAACTATTGCTGTGTGCTCAGCTCCCGCCAAGGACCTGAGCCCTGAACTATTGCTGTGTGCTCAACTCCCGCCAAGAACCTGAGCCCTGAACTATTGCTGTGTGCTCAGCTCCCGCCAAGGACCTGAGCCCTGAACTATTGCTGTGTGCTAAGCTCCCGCCAAGGACCTGAGCCCTGAACAATTGCTGTGTGATCAGCTACCGCCAAGGACCTGAGCCCTGAACTATTGCTGTGTGCTCAGCTCCCGCCAAGGACCTGAGCCCAGAACTATTGCTGTGTGCTCAGCTCCGCCAAGGACCTGAGCCCTGAACTATTGCTGTGTGCTCAGCTCCCGCCAAGGACCTGAGCCCTGAACTATTGCTGTGTGCTCAGCTCCGCCAAGGTCCTGAGCCCTGAACTATTGCTGTGTGCTCAGCTCCCGCCAAGGACCTGAGCCCTGAACTATTGCTGTGTGCTCAGCTCCCGCCAAGGACCTGAGCCCTGAACTATTGCTGTGTGCTCAGCTCCCGCCAAGGACCTGAGCCTTGAACTATTGCTGTGTGCTCAGCTCCCGCCAAGAACCTGAGCCCTGAACTATTGCTTTGTGCTCAGCTCCCGCCAAGGACCTGAGCCCTGAACTATTGCTGTGTGCTCAGCTCCGCCAAGGACCTGAGCCCTGAACTATTGCTGTGTGCTCAGCTCCCGCCAAGGACCTGAGCCCTGAACTATTGCTGTGTGCTCAGCTCGCGCCAAGGACCTGAGCCCTGAACTATTGCTGTGTGCTCAGCTCCGCCAAGGACCTGAGCCCTGAACTATTGCTGTGTGCTCAGCTCCCGCCAAGGACCTGAGCCCTGAACTATTGCTGTGTGCTCAGCTCCCGCCAAGTACCTGAGCCCTGAACTATTGCTGTGTGCTCAGCTCCGCCAAGGACCTGAGCCTTTAACTATTGCTGTGTGCTCAGCTCCCGCCAAGGACCTGAGCCCTGAACTATTGCTGTCGCTCAGCTCCGCCAAGGACCTGAGCCTGAACTATTGCTGTGTGCTCAGCTCCGCCAAGGACCTGAGCCCTGAACTATTGCTGTGTGCTCAGCTCCCGCCCAGGCCCTGAGCCCTGAACTATTGTTGTGTGCTCAGCTCCCGCCAAGGACCTGAGCCCTGAACTATTACTGTGTTCTCAGCTTACGCCAAGGACCTGAGCCCTGAACTATTGCTGTGTGCTCAGCTCCCCCCAAGGACCGGAGCCCTGAACGATTGCTGTGTGCTCAGCTCCGCCAAGGACCTGAGCCCTGAACTATTGCTGTGTGCTCAGCTCCGCCAAGGACCTGAGCCCTGAACTATTGCTGTGTGCTCGGCTCCCGCCAAGGACCTGAGCCCTGAACTATTGCTGTGTGCTCAGCTCCCGCCAAGGACCTGAGCCCTGAACTATTGCTGTCGCTCAGCTCCCGCCAAGGACCTGAGCCCTGAACTATTGCTGTGTGCTCAGCTCCCGCCAAGGACCTGAGCCCTGAACTATTGCTGTGTGCTCAGCTCCCGCCAAGGACCTGAGCCCTGAACTATTGCTGTGTGCTCAGCTCCCGCCAAGGACCTGAGCCCTGAACTATTGCTGTGTGCTCAGCTCCCGCCAAGGACCTGAGCCCTGAACTATTGCTGTCGCTCAGCTCCCGCCAAGGACCTGAGCCCTGAACTATTGTAGTGTGCTCAGCTCCCGCCAAGGACCTGAGACCTGAACTATTGCTGTGTGCTCAGCTACCGCCAAGGACCTGAGCCCTGAACTACTGCTGTCGCTCAGCTCCCGCCAAGGACCTGAGCCCTGAACTATTGCTTTGTGCTCAGCTCCGCCAAGGACCTGAGCCCTGAACTATTGCTGTGTGCTCAGCTCCGCCAAGGACCTGAGCCCGGAACTATTGCTGTGTGCTCAGCTCCCGCCAAGGACCTGAGACCTGAACTATTGCTGTGTGCTCAGCTACCGCCAAGGACCTGAGCCCTGAACTACTGCTGTCGCTCAGCTCCCGCCAAGGACCTGAGCCCTGAACTATTGCTGTGTGCTCAGCTCCCGCCAAGCACCTGAGCCCTGAACTATTGTTGTGTGCTCAGCTCCTGCCAAGGACCTGAGCCCTGAACTATTACTGTGTTCTCAGCTTACGCCAAGGACCTGAGCCCTGAACTATTGCTGTGTGCTCGGCTCCCGCCAAGGACCTGAGCTCTGAACTATTGCTGTGTGCTCAGCTCCCGCCAAGGACCTGAGCCCTGAACTATTGCTGTGTGCTCAGCTCCCGCCAAGGACCTGAGCCCTGAACTATTGCTGTGTGCTCAGCTCCCGCCAAGGACCTGAGCCCTGAACTATTGCTGTGTGCTCAGCTCCCGCCAAGGACCTGAGCCCTGAACTATTGCTGTGTGCTCAGCTCCCGCCAACGCCCTGTGCCCTGAACTATTGCTGTCGCTCAGCTCCCGCCAAGGACCTGAGCCCTGAACTATTGCTGTGTGCTCAGCTCCCGCCAAGGACCTGAGCCCTGAACTATTGCTGTGTGCTCAGCTCCCGCCAAGGACCTGAGCCCTGAACTATTGCTGTGTGCTCAGCTCCCGCCAAGGACCTGAGCCCTGAACTATTGCTGTGTGCTCAGCTCCCGCCAAGGACCTGAGCCCTGAACTATTGCTGTGTGCTCTGCTCCCGCCAAGGACCTGAGCCCTGAACTATTGCTGTCGCTCAGCTCTCGCCAAGGACCTGAGCCCTGAACTATTGCTGTGTGCTCAGCTCCCGCCAAGGACATGAGCCCTGAACCATTGCTGTGTGCTCAGCTCCGGCCAAGGACCTGAGCCCTGAACTATTGCTGTGTGCTCAGCTCCCGCCAAGCACCTGAGCTCTGAAATATTGCTGTGTGCTCAGCTCCCGCCAAGGACCTGAGCCCTGAACTATTGCTGTGTGCTCAGCTCCCGCCAAGGACCTGAGCCCTGAACTATTGCTGTGTGCTCAGCTCCCGCCAAGGACCTGAGCCCTGAACTATTGCTGTGTGCTCAGCTCCCGCCAAGGACCTGAGCCCTGAACTATTGCTGTCGCTCAGCTCCCGCCAAGGACCTGAGCCCTGAACTATTGCTGTGTGCTCAGCTCCCGCCAAGGACCTGAGCCCTGAACTATTGCTGTGTGCTCAGCTCCCGCCAAGGACCTGAGCCCTGAACTATTGCTGTCGCTCAGCTCCCGCCAAGGACCTGAGCCCTGAACTATTGCTGTGTGCTCAGCTCCCGCCAAGGACCTGAGCCCTGAACTATTGCTGTGTGCTCAGCTCCCGCCAAGGACCAGAGCCCAGAACTATTGCTGTGTGCTCAGCTCCGCCAAGGACCTGAGCCCTGAACTCTTGCTGGGTGGTCAGCTCCCGCCAAGGACCTGAGCCCTGAACTATTGCTGTGTGCTCAGCTCCCGCCAAGGACCTGAGCCCTGAACTATTGCTGTGTGCTCAGCTCCCGCCAAGGACCTGAGCCCTGAACTATTGCTGTGTGCTCAGCTCCCACCAAGGACCTGAGCCCTGAACTATTGCTGTGTGCTCAGCTCCCGCCAAGGACCTGAGCCCTGAACTATTGCTGTGTGCTCAGCTCCGCCAAGGACCTGAGCCCTGAACTATTGATGTTTGCTCAGCTCCCGCCAAGGACCTGAGCCCTGAACTATTGCTGTGTGCTCAGCTCCCGCCAAGGAGCTGAGCCCTGAACTATTGCTGTGTGCTCAGCTCCGCCAGGACCTGAGCTCTGAACTATTGCTGTGGGCTCAGCTCCCGCCAAGGACCTGAGCCCTGAACTATTGCTCTGTGCTCAGCTCCCACTAAGGACCTGAGCACTGAACTATTGCTGTCTGCTCAGCTCCCGCCAAGGACCTGAGCCCTGAGCTATTGCTGTGTGCTGAGCTCCCGCCAAGGACCTGAGCCCTGAACTATTGCTGTGTGCTCAGCTCCGCCAAGGACCTGAGCCCTGAACTATTGCTGTGTGCTCAGCTCCGCCAAGGACCTGAGCCCTGAACTATTGCTGTGTGCTCAGCTCCCGCCAAGGACCTGAGCCCTGAACTATTGCTGTGTGCTCAGCTCCGCCAAGGACCTGAGCCCTGAACTATTGCTGTGTGCTCAGCTCCGCCAAGGACCTGAGCCCTGAACTATTGCTGTCGCTCAGCTCCGCCAAGGACCTGAGCCCTGAACTATTGCTGTGTGCTCAGCTCCCGCCAAGGACCTGAGCCCGGACCGATTGCTGTGTCCTCAGCTCCGCCAAGGACCTGAGCCCTGAACTATTGCTGTGTGCTCAGCTCCGCCAAGGACCTGAGCCCTGAACTATTGCTGTGTGCTCAGCTCCGCCAAGGACCTGAGCCCTGAACTATTGCTGTGTGCTCAGCTCCCGCCAAGGACCTGAGCCCTGAACTATTGCTGTGTGCTCGGCTCTCGCCAAGGACCTGAGCCCTGAACTATTGCTGTGTGCTAAGCTCCCGCCAAGGACCTGAGCCCTGAACTATTGCTTTGTGCTCAGCTCCCGCCAAGGACCTGAGACCTGAACTATTGCTGTGTGCTCAGCGACCGGCAAGGACCTGAGCCCTGAACTATTGCTGTGTGCTCAGCTCCGCCAAGGACCTGAGCCCGGAACTATTGCTGCGTGCTCCGCTCCCGCCACGGACCTGAGCCCTGAACTATTGCTGTGTGCTCAGCTCCGCCAAGGACCTGAGCCCTGAACTGTGCTGTGTGCTGAGCTCCCGCCAAGGACCTGAGCCCTGAACTATTGCTGTGTGCTCAGCTCCCGCCAAGGACCTGAGCCCTGAACTATTGCTGTGTGCTCAGCTCCCGCCAAGGACCTGAGCCCTGAACTATTGCTGTGTGCTCAGCTCCCGTCAAGGACCTGAGCCCTGAACTATTGCTGTGTGCTCAGCTCCCGCCAAGGACCTGAGCCCTGAACTATTGCTGTGTGCTCAGCTCCCGCCAAGGACCTGAGCCCTGAACTATTGCTGTGTCCTCAGCTCCCGCCAAGGACCTGAACCCTGAACTATTGCTGTGTGCTCAACTCCCGCCAAGGACCTGAGCCCTGAACTATTGCTGTGTGCTCAGCTCCCGCCAAGGACCTCAGCCCTGAACTATTGCTGTGCTCAGCTCCGCCAAGGACCTGAGCCCTGAACTATTGCTGTGTGCTCAGCTCCCGCCAAGGACCTGAGCCCTGAACTATTGCTGTGTGCTCAGCTCCCGCCAAGGACCTGAGCCCTGAACTATTGCTGTGTGCTCAGCTCCCGCCAAGGACCTGAGCCCTGAACTATTGCTGTGTGCTCAGCTCCGCCAAGGACCTGAGCCCTGAACTATTGCTGTGTGCTCAGCTCCGCCAAGGACCTGAGCCCTGAACTATTGCTGTGTGCTGAGCTCCCGCCACGGACCTGAGCCCTGAACTATTGCTGTGTGCTCAGCTCCAGCCAAGGACCTGAGCCCTGAACTATTGCTGTGTGCTCAGCTCCCGCCAAGGACCTGAGCCCTGAACCATTGCTGTGTGCTCAGCTCCCGCCAAGGACCTGAGCCCTGAACTATTGCTGTGTGCTCAGCTCCCGCCAAGGATCTGAGCCCTGAACTATTGCTGTGTGCTCAGCTCCCGCGAAGGACCTGAGCCCTGAACTACTGCTGTGTGATCAGCTCCCGCCAAGGACCTGAGCTCTGAACTATTGCTGTCGCTCAGCTCCCGCCAAGGACCTGAGCCCTGAACTATTGCTGTGTGCTCAGCTCCCGCCAAGGACCTGAGCCCTGAACTATTGCTCTGTGCTCAGCTCCCGCCAAGGACCTGAGCCCTGAACTATTGCTGTGTGCTCAGCTCCCGCCAAGGACCTGAGCCCTGAACTATTGCTGTGTGGTCAGCTCCGCCAAGGACCTGAGCCCTGAACTATTGGAGTGTGCTCAGCTCCCGCCAAGGACCTGAGCCCTGACCTATTTCTGTCGCTCAGCTCCCGCCAAGGACCTGAGCCCTGCACTATTGCTGTGCTCAGCTCCGCCAAGGACCTGAGCCCTGAACTATTGCTGTGTGCTCAGCTCCAGCCAAGGACCTGAGCCATGAACTATTGCTGTGTGCTCAGCTCCCGCCAAGGACCTGAGCCCTGAACTATTGCTGTGTGGTCAGCTCCGCGAAGGACCTGAGCCCTGAACTATTGCTGTGTGTTCAGCTCCCGCCAAGGACCTGAGCCCTGAACTATTGCTGTGTGCTCAGCTCCCGCCAAGGACCTGAGCCCTGAACTATTGCTGTGTGCTCAGCTCCCGCCAAGGACCTGAGCCCTGAACTATTGCTGTGTGCTCAGCTCCCACCAAGGACCTGAGCCCTGAACAATTGGTGGGTGCTCAGCTCCACCAAGGACCTGAGCCCTGAACTATTGCTGTGTGTTCAGCTCCCGCCAAGGACCTGAGCCCTGAACTATTGCTGTGTGCTCAGCTCTCGCCAAGGACCTGAGCCCTGAACTATTGCTGTGTGCTCAGCTCCCGCCAAGGACCTGAGCCCTGAACTATTGCTGTGTGCTCAGCTCCCGCCAAGGACCTGACCCTTAACTATTGATGTCGCTCAGCTCCCGCCAAGGACCTGAGCCCTGAACTATTGCTGTCGCTCAGCTACCGCCAAGGACCTGAGCCCTGAACTATTGCTGAGTGCTGAGCTCCTGCCAAGGACCTGAGCCCTGAACTATTGCTGTGTGCTCAGCTCCGCCAGGACCTGAGCCCTGAACTATTGCGGTCACTCAGCTCCCGCCAAGGACCTGAGCCCTGAACTATTGCTGTGTGTACAGCTCCCGCCAAGGACCTGAGCCCTGAACTATTGCTGTGTGCTCAGCTCCGCCAAGGACCTGAGCCCTGAACAATTGCTGTGTGCTCAGCTCCCGCCAAGGACCTGAGCCCTGAACTATTGCTGTGTGCTCAGCTCCCGCCAAGGACCTGAGCCCTGAACTATTGCTGTGTGCTCAGCTCCCGCCAAGGACCTGAGCCCTGAACTATTGCTGTCGCTCAGCTCCCGCCAAGGACCTGAGCCCTGAACTATTGCTGTGTGCTCAGCTCCCGCCAAGGACCTGAGCCCTGAACTATTGCTGTGTGCTCAGCTCCCGCCAAGGACCTGAGCCCTGAACTATTGCTGTGTGCTCAGCTCCCGCCAAGGACCTGAGCCCTGAACTATTGCTGTGTGCTCAGCTCCCGCCAAGGACCTGAGCCCTGAACTATTGCTGTGTGCTCAGCTCCCGCCAAGGACCTGAGCCCTGAACTATTGCTGTGTGCTCAGCTCCCACCAAGGACCTGAGCTCTGAGCTATTGCTGTCTGCTCAGCTCCCGCCGAGGACCTGAGCCCTGAACTATTGCTGTGTGCTTAGCTCCCGCCGAGGACCTGAGCCCTGAACTATTTCTGTGTGCTCAGCTCCCGTTGAGGACCTGAGCCCTGAACTATTGCTGTCGCTCAGCTCCCGCCAATCACCTGAGCCCTGAACTATTGCTGTGTGCTCAGCTGCCGCCAAGTTCCTGAGCTCTGAACTATTGCTGTGTGCTCAGCTCCCGCCAAGGACCTGAGCCCTGAACTATTGCTGTGTGCTCAGCTCCCGCCAAGCACCTGAGCCCTGAACTATTGCTGTGTGCTCAGCTCCCGCCAAGCACCTGAGCCCTGAACTATTACTGTGTTCTCAGCTCCCGCCAAGGACCTGAGCCCTGAACTATTGCTGTGTGCTCAGCTCCCGCCAAAGACCTGAGCCCTGAACTATTGCTGTGTGCTCAGCTCCCGCCAAGGACCTGAGCCCTGAACTATTGCTGTGTGCTCAGCTCCCGCCAAGGACCTGAGCCCTGAACTATTGCTGTCGCTCAGCTCCCGCCAAGGACCTGAGCCCTGAACTATTGCTGTCGCTCAGCTCCCGCCAAGCACCTGAGCCCTGAACTATTGCTGTGTGTTCAGCTCCCGCCAAGGACCTGAGCCCTGAACTATTGCTGTCGCTCAGCTCCCGCCAAGGACCTGAGCCCTGAACTATTGCTGTGGTCAGCTCCGCCAAACACTTGAGCCCTGAACTATTGCTTTGTGCTCAGCTCCCGCCAAGGACCTGAGCCCTGAACTATTGCTGTCGCTCAGCTCCCGCCAAAGACCTGAGCCCTGAACTACTGCTGTGTGATCAGCTCCCGCCATAGCCCTGAGCCCTTTAGTATTGCTGTGTGCTGTGCTCACTCCATAGACGTGAGGTCTGAACTATTGCTGTGTGCTCAGCTCCCGCCAAGGACCTGAGCCCTGAACTATTGCTGTCACTCAGCTCCCGCCAAGGACCTGAGTCCTGAACTATTGCTGTGTGCTCATCTCCCGCCAAGGACCTGAGTCCTGAACTATTGCTGTGTGCTCAGCTCCTGTCAAGGACCTGAGCCCTGAACTATTGCTGTCGTTCAGCTCCCGTCAAGCACCTGAGCCCTGAACTATTGCTGTGTGTTCAGCTCCCGCCAAGGACCTGAGCCCTGAACTATTGCTGTCGCTCAGCTCCCGCCAAGGACCTGAGCCCAGAACTGTGCTGTCTGCTCAGCTCCCGCCAAGGACCTGAGCCCTGAACTATTGCTGTGTGCTCAGCTCCCGCCAAGGACCTGAGCCCTGAACTATTGATGTGTGCTCAGCTCCCGCCAAAGACCTGAGCCCTAAACTATTGCTGTCGCTCAGCTCCCGCCAAGGAACTGAGTGCTGAATTATTGCTGTCGCTCAGCTCCCCCCAAGCACCTGAGCCCTGAACTATTGCTGTCGCTCAGCTCCCGTGAAGGACCTGAGCCCTGAACTATTGCTGTCGGTCAGCTCCTGCCAAGGACCTGAGCCCTGAACTGTTGCTGTCTCTCTGCTCCTGCCAAGGACCTGAGCCCTGAACTATTGCTGTCGCCCATCTCCTGCCAAGGACCTGAGCCCTGAACTATTGCTGTGTGCTCAGCCCCTGCCTGAGGGTCTGAGCTAGAACTGCTGTTTGCTGCCCCACCCTGACTGAGTGCCTGGGGCTTAAATTACTGACTCTGTGTGCTCAGCCCCTGCCTGAGGGTCTGAGCCGAGACGTGCGGTTGGTTTCCCCTCCCTGACTGAGGGCTTGGGGCCTAATCTACTGACTCTGTTTGTTTTTGCTCAGTCCCTGCCTGAGGGTCTGAGCCTGTGGACCTTCGGAGACTGACATTTCGGATTTAGGCCGTGGAGTGCGGCCTGGCTCCCAGCCGCACCTGAGACGGCCGAGCCCCCACACCGGACCCTTACAAGGCACCACCATAAATCAAACCCTAACCCTGCCCCATGACCCCTTAGTCCCTCCCACCTGTCACCGGAAGTCCTGCCCCATGGGGGTATTACTTCGTGGTCAAGGCGGCCACATGACTGGAAGCCAGGTTTGTCATGTGACCCCTCTAAGAACTCCTCCCACCACCCTCTACCAATCAGGATGGGTTTCCTCCTGGAAGGACCACCCCAAGAGGAGATTTGACCAATCAGGGCGAGCTCTGGGGTAGAAGGGTGACCTATCCCGACGTGTGTCTTGTGACCCCTCTAAGAACTCCTCTCACTGCCCTCGACCAATTAGGATCGGTTTTGTCCTGACAGGACCACCCCAAGAGGGGATTCTGACTAATCATGGCGAGTTCTGGGGCAGGGTGACCCGTCCGGGAGTGGGCCATATGACCCCACTTAGAACTCCTCCCAGGGCCTTCTGCCAATCAGAGTGCAGCACCATCACCTCATAAATCCCAGCGCTGGACGGACGAGGCCATCTCTCACCAAGGACCCACGGTTTAGAAATTGTGGGAAGGCTGCGGAGAGGAAACCTGGAGTCCTTCACCACCCCCGTGAGAACTTCGGACTCTGTCTTCGCCCCGAGGGTCTTTGACCATCCACCGAGAAACCGCTACATCAGCGACAGTGCCGAGGAGGAGGAGGGAGCGACCGAGGGGAGCCCTTTGGCCCAGCCGTTGATAGATACGCCGGAACCCGAACCCAAAACCCAACTGCTTGTGAGACACCCCGATGAGCATGGTGGCCTCTCTTTGTTCACCCCCTTAGAGGTGGAATGCGACTGCGGCTCGGGGGAGTCACCGGCGCACAAGGTGAACACAGGTAAAGGAATGATTTAGTCAAGGGTGAAAGTACTGCTGGAGTACTGAGGGGGTGTGGCCTCAACCGGAAGGGGCGGGCCTACTCAAGATTGAAAGGTCCTGCAGCATCGGCTGTGGCTGGGAGCCCCAGGGCCTTTAAATCCCCCCCGCAGCTCTGGCAGCCGGGTTCGAGCATGGATTTAAAGGGCGCGGAGCTCCCATAGCTGTGGGGATCCTGAGCCTTCCCCGGCTGGAGCCAGGATTTAAAGGGCCCGGAGCTCCTGCCGCTCCGGAGCTCTCAGCCCTTTAATTCCCTGCCCCAGCCTGGGTGCTGGAGCTGCGTGGAGGGGAATGAAAGGGCTCTGGGATCTACGCAGCCACAGGGAGCGCTGAGCCCATTAAATCCCAGCCCCAACCAGCTGCTGAAACTGTGTGGGGGAGAGAGATTTAATGAGCTCTGGGTTCCCAGCAACTGCTGGAGCTCTGAGCCCTTTAATTCCCGGCCCCAGCCCAGCTCCTGGAGCTGCGGGGGGAATTTAAAGGGCTTTGGGCTCCCCGCAGCCATAGGAGTTCTGAGCCAGAGATGAAAGTAAGCCGGTACGGGCCAGTACAGCATAGCGGTAAGAGCCAGTACGCTGTGCCGGACCGCACCGGCTTCCTCAGCGGGGAGTTAAAGGGCTCAGAGCGCCGGTGGCTGCAGGGAGCCCAGAGCCCTTTAAATCCCTCCTCCCCTTCCACCGCAGCTCCGGCAGCCGGGCTGGGAATTAAAAATCTCGGTGCTCCCTGCAGCGGCAGGAGCTCTGGGCCCTTCAAATCCCGGCCCCAGCCCGGCAATCCTCTGGCTCCCCGCAGCCATGGGAGCTCTGGGCCCTTTAAATCCACACCCGAACCCAGCTGCCAGAGCTGCGGGGGAATTTAAAGGGCTCTGGGCTCCCTGTAGCCACAGGAGCTCTGAGCCCTTTAATTCGCAGCCCCAGCCTGGCTTCCGGAGCTGCGGGGGGTATTTAAAGGTCTCTGGGATTCTGGCAGCTGCGGGATCTCCGAGCCCTTTAAATCCTGGCCCCAGCCTGACTGCCGGAGCTGCGGGGGAAAATTAAAGGGCTCTGGGCTCCCCGCAGCCGTGGAATCTCTGAAGCAGAGATTAAAATAAGCCATTACGGTCCAGTACGGCGTACCAGGAAGAGCCAATATGCCGTGCCGGACCGCACCGGCTTCCTGAGCAGGGATTTGAATGTCTCAGAGCTTTGGCGGCTGCAGGGAGCCCAGAGCCCTTTAATTTTCCCCCGCAGCTCTGGCAGTCGGGCTGGGACCAGATTTAAAGGGCTCGGTGCTCCCCGCAGCCATGGGCGCTCCGGGCCCTTCAAATCCACACCGAATCCGGCTGCGGGGGGAATCTAAAGGGCTCGGGGCTCCGTGGCGGCCTGAGCCCTTGGCCCTTTAATTTGCCCAGGGTTAATTTAAAGACCCTGGGGCTCCCAGCCATAGCCGATGCCCCAGGACCTTTAAATCGTGAGAGGCCCCGCCTCTTCCAGTTGAGGCCACGCCCCCTCAGGATTCCGGCAGTACCGGTAAGTACTGGAAGTTACTTTCCCCCCTGCTGTGAGCCCTTTAAATCCCAGCCCCAACCCAGCTGCTGGAGTTGCATGGAGGGGAATTAAAGGGCTCTGGGATCTATGCAGCCACGGGGAGCGCTGAGCCCATTAAATCCCGGCCCCAGCCCAGCTGCTGGAGCTGCGGGGGCAGAGGGGATTTAATGGGCTCTGGGTTCCCAGCAACTGCTGGAGCTCTGAGCCCTTTAATTCCCGGCCCCAGCCCAGCTCCTGGAGCTGCAGGGGGAATTTAAAGGGCTCTGGGGTCCCCGCAGCCATAGGAGTTCTGAGCCAGAGATGAAAGTAAGCAGGTACGGGCCAGTACAGCGTAGCGGCAAGAGCCAGTATGCTGTGCCAGACCGCACCGTCTTCCTCAGCGGGGAGTTAAAGGGCTCAGAGCGCCCGTGGCTGCAGGGAGCCCAGAGCCCTTTAAATCCCCCCTCCCCTCCCACCGCAGCTCTGGCAGCCGGGCTGGGAATTAAAATCTCGGTGCTCCCTGCAGCGGCAGGAGCTCTGGGCCCTTCAAATCCCGGCCCCAGCCCAGCAATCCTCTGGCTCCCCGCAGCCATGGGAGCTCCGGGCCCTTTAAATCCATACCCGAACCCAGCTGCCAGAGCTGCGGGGGAATTTAAAGGGCTCTGGGCTCCCTGTAGCCATGGGAGCTCTGAGCCCTTTAATTCGCAGCCCCAGCCTGGCTTCCGGAGCTGCGGGGGGTATTTAAAGGTCTCTGGGATTCTGGCAGCTGCGGGATCTCCGAGCCCTTTAAATCCTGGCCCCAGCCCGACTGCCAGATCTGCAGGGGGAAATTAAAGGGCTCTGGGCTCCCCACAGCCGTGGAACCTCTGAAGCAGAGATGAAAATAAGCCATTATGGTCCAGTACGGCGTACCAGGAAGAGCCAATATGCCGTGCCGGACCGCACCGGCTTCCTGAGCAGGGATTTGAATGTCTCAGAGCTTTGGCGGCTGCAGGGAGCCCAGAGCCCTTTAACTTTTCCCCCGCAGCTCTGGTAGTCGGGCTGGGGCCAGATTTAAAGGGCTCAGTGCTCCCCACAGCCATGGGAGCTCCGGGCCCTTCAAATCCACACCCGAATCTGGCTGCCGGGGGAATCTAAAGGGCTTGGGGCTCCGCGGCGGCCTGAGCCCTTGGCCCTTTAATTTGCCCCTCAGCCCAGGGTTAATTTAAAGACCCTGGGGCTCCCAACCATAGCCGATGCCCCAGGACCTTTAAATCGTGAGAGGCCCCGCCTCTTCCAGTTGAGGCCTCGCCCCCTCAGGATTCCGGCAGTACCGGTAAGTCCTGGAAGTTACTTTCCCCCCTGCTGTGAGCCCTTTAAATCCCAGCCCCAACCCAGCTGCTGGAGCTGCATGGAGGGGAATTAAAGGGCTCTGGGATCTATGCAGCCACAGGGAGCGCTGAGCCCATTAAATCCCGGCCCCAGCCCAGCTGCTGGAGCTGCGGGGGCAGGGGGGACTTAATGGGCTCTGGGTTCCCAGCAACTGCTGGAGCTCTGAGCCCTTTAATTCCCGGCCCCAGCCCACCTCCTGGAGCTGCGGGGGGAATTTAAAGGGCTCTGGGCTCCCCGCAGCCATAGGACTTCTGAGCCAGAAATGAAAGTAAGCCGGTATGGGCCAGTACAACATAGCGGCAAGAGCCAGTACACTGAGCTGGACCGCACCGGCTTCCTCCGCGGGGATTTAACAGGCTCAGAGCTCCGGCGGCTGTGGGGAGCCCAGAGCCCTTTAAATCCCTCCTGCCCTCCCACCGCAGCTCCGGCAGCCGGGCTGGGGCTGCGAATTAAAAAGCTCGGTGCTCCCTGCAGTGGCAGGAGCTCTGGGCCCTTCAAATCCCGGCCCCAGCCCGGCAACCCTCTGGCTCCCTGCAGCCGTGGGAGCTCCGGGCCCTTTAAATCCACACCCGAACCCGGCTGCCAGAGCTGTGGGGGAATTTAAAAGGCTCTGGGCTCCCTGTAGCCATGGGAGCTCTGAGCCCTTTAATTCGCAGCCCCAGCCTGGCTTCCAGAGATGCAGGGGGTATTTAAAGGTCTCTGGGATTCCCGTAGGTGCGGGATCTCCGAGCCCTTTAAATCCTGGCCCCAGCCCGACTGCCAGATCTGCAGGGGGAAATTAAAGGGCTCTGGGCTCCCCGCAGCCGTGGGTTCTCTGAAGCAGAGATGAAGATAAGCCATTACGGACCAGTACGGTGTACCAGGAAGAGCCAATATGCCGTGCCGGACCGCACCGGCTTCCTGAGCAGGATTTGAACAGCTCAGAGCTTTGGTGGCTGCAGGGAGCCCAGAGCCCTTTAATTTCCCCCCGCAGCTCTGGCAGCCAGGGTGGGGCCAGATTTAAAGGGCTCGGTGCTCCCCGCAGCCGTGGGAGCTCTGGGCCCTTTAAATCCACACCTGAATCTGGCTGCCGGAGCTGCGGGGGAATCTAAAGGGCTCGGGGCTCCGCGGCGGCCTGAGCCCTGGGCCCTTTAATTTGCCCCTGAGCCCAGGGTTAATTTAAAGACCCTGGGGCTCCCAGCCACAGCCGATGCCCCAGGATCTTTAAATCTCTTCCGGTTGAGGCCATGCCCCCTCAGGATACTGGCAGTACCGGTAAGTCCTGGAAGTTACTTTCCCCCCTGCTGTGAGCTCTTTAAATCCCAGCCCCAACCCACTTGTTGGAGCTGCAAGGGGAATTTAAAGGGCTCTGGACTCTCTACAGCTGCCAGAGCTCTGAGCCCTTTAAATCCCCGCCGAGGAAGCCGGTGCGGTCCGGCACGGCGTACTGGCTCTGGCTGGTACTCCGTACTGGCCCGTACCAGCTTACTTTCACCTCTGGATTAAGTGACGGTCGAGGTCGTGAGACGTTCCATAGAGCTCTCCTGGCCGCAGTGCCCATGACAGAAGGTGGTACGTTCCGTTCCGCCATGACATTCATAAACACATCCCATCTTTAAGGTCCATGTCTGCTAGGAACTGAGCGCGTCTGGGTCACGGCCCGGACTAAGTCGAGCATGTTAGAACCATTAACCACAGAGCCTTTGTACACAAAAGCCCCTTTATCGTTCCATGAAGAGAGATTTGTAGCCTGGCCCAGCTTCTTTAGCAGTACGAATGCATTTTTCTTAGAACACTTCTTCACGTTATCCAGCACCTGCTGAGCAACAGACTCTGAGCTCTTTGGTGTTTCTGGGGAGTTGCAGTTACATTCTGTCCCTGTTCTGGTAGAAACAGACTGATTTTCACTTTCTCTGCGTCGCTCGGCTTCACGTACATTAGGCACCTTTAAAGCTCGGCGCTGTAAGGTTTAGCCTTTTAGTATTCGGCTCAGTTGGTTCTTTGAAGAACAGACTCATTTCAGCATCCAGTAAGTGAGTTGTGGTCGGTCGTTAGGCCCCCTGAGGATACAGAGGTCACCAGTGTTCTGAGCGAAGCGTCAGATTTTTCCCAACTCTCTTTAGAATGCCGGTTTTTAGCGCCCCCCCTGCCCTCTGGGGACACAGCGTCCATCAGTTTTCTGAATGAACCATTAAACTGTTCCCAAATACTAGAATATAGGGGAGCAGTGACGAGCTTATGGTTTTGGGAGAATGGTTTGTCAGTCCTTGGTGTTTTATTCACAACCCCTAGAGCGCATGCTCCGGGTTTGTGAATGTGTGTGGTTCTGCGCACGTTCAGAGTCCCTCGAGCGCATGCTCCGGGTTTGTGAATGTGGGTGTTTTCTCAGGGTTTGCTGTGGCAGTGGCCGCTGAGGAACTGGAGTTGTGGTTGTTGTTTACCAGAGTCTTGTTTTGCCCTTGGGTTTGCCGTATATGAGATTTGGACTGCCTGGATGCTTCAGTTGCACTCTTGTGCTGTTTTGCGTTCTTAAAAGTCTCAAAGCAGATTCCTGGTTCTTTGGCGGTTCTGGAGGAGGTGTCCTTGTAGCGCAGACTAAGCGTTGTCAGAAAAGTTGCCCATTCCTATGTGGGGTGGGGGGAACCATTTTACAAAACTGAACTTTACCATCTTTCTCACCCACACCTATGTATTCACTTCAAATACAAAACCTCACAGAACAACCCAACCAATAAGCAAAATATATTTACTGGGCTTCTTCCATCCATCAGTCACTGATGCTGGTGAATTTTCCCTTTCAGCTGTCTCGTTCCCTTTTCTTCTGAGCTTGTTTTCCCTCTGCTCTAAGGATCTCTCATGTTTGCACCGTACTGTGGAGCAAACAGCATTATTATAAAACACATGGAACCGTCTTGTAAACTTAAAAACTAAATATTCATTAGGGTGTTTTTCTGTTTAAAAAGTCACAGCTTTGAAACAAATCATCCAGTTCAGGCTGTACGAGAAACACCGGTTTTGAGTTTATTTCTACCACTTAAAACATAAACCAAAAAACAACAAACAAACAAACAACAACAAAAACCTCAAACATTTTTTTAAAATACATTTCATTTTGCAGAATAAAAACCAAGCTGCTTTTAAAATCCATTTTAAACCACATTTTGCACAGGAAAAAACCCTGTTGGTTTGAAACAAACCAAGTACTTTTAAAACCCTACACCTATGCCTTGCCCAGACCCCTCTCACACAAAAATTAGCAGCTTTAGAAACACACTAAACCAAGTTTGCCTCCATATACTTTTCAATAACCCCCCCCCATACATTTAAAAGTCAGTTGCAAAAATGTTCCCTTTCACTAAGGGATCAAGTGTTGCAGGCACATGCTTGTCCCGTTCCCCCATGTGTGTTTGGGCCTTCAGGTTAAAGAACAAGCAAAAATGTTAGTTACTATTACCACCAAATCCCTATACAAACTGTGCAATACTTAAAGATTTTAAAACAGTATTAAGCACAACTATAGTTAAAATGGTTTTTACCTTGGCCTGGTGGTGAACTGCAGCTTAACGTTCTGGGTCCATGCTAAGCAGATCACGCTGCAATGAAGATAGGCACCATGATTTTCCTAAGACAGCCTGGGCAAAGAGTGGCATTATACAATGTATAGTTTCAGAGTTCAAGCCAGCCAGCCCTACCTCTGTCTGCCGTCCAGCAGCCTTCCAAGAAAGTTTCTGTTGAAAAGGACAGTCTCCAACAGACCAGAGGTTTTTATACCATCTTAGCCCATTGTTCAAACAGACTTCAGCATAGTAGCTAGCAGGTTAATTTAATCCCCACGGCTCTGAACTAATAGATCCTTAAGGACTTTAGGCACCCCTCCCGCAGCACCCCCTGTGGTGATCTGGGGTGGGGGAACCAAGCTGTCTGCACAACAGGGCTTTTTTTTTCTTTTTTCCTTTTTTCTGTAAGTTAAAATAAATGTTTCTGCGGGGCCTTCTTAGAGTATTGAACAGTCCCCATTTCCAAGTGGGGGGCCCTTTGCAGATATCAATGAATGTCTTGGGGCTTGGGTTTTTTTTTTTAAACACATTTCTTTCATGCTTAAAGTTTGGGGTGGGGGTGTTTACTAGAAAGAATGACCCAGAGCATTCGACCAACTCCAGGGCCATATTTAATCTGTCCAATAGTGTTCCACCAACTCCTGGGGTCATATTGAAACTGTCTAATTGAGTTCTGCCAACTCCAGCAGTTATATTGAAACTGTCCAATAGCATCTGCGAATTCCTGAGGTTTTATTTCATTTCATATTAATCAGAACTCACCATCCACCCTCACCCACCCCCATCAAATTTAACCCTATGGCAACAAGGGTAAGTAATCGCAGTCACCCTGGCTATTCAGTGAGGGGGGGGGGTTAAACCCACTCAGTTCAACAGGATAAGTCAACTGTATTGTACTCAAACACAGGTCTGATCAGCCTGCTTGTTTTACTGTAAGCACATTTCTTAGGATTTTCCCCCCACCCACAACATACATTTCAGCTTTTTGCTGTAAATGGGTCACTTTTACACTCAAAACCCACAAGCGCTAGCTTCTCACAAACAATTGATTTTTTATTTAAAAGACATACAGCTCCTTGAAACCAAGCCAAGATGCTTCATTAACACTTTTAGCTCATTTAAGGGCCAAAGGCCTTTGAACAGAAACACAGATAGTCACAAAGCCCTTTTCAATAGGGTTTATTTTAAAATTTACAGCTACCAAGTTTTCTATCGCATGTTTGTCCCCTCACCATTCTCTAGCTGAATCCTTTTAGATTCCTTACAAATAGTCTTTTCCTTAAGCAGGAATCTGTAACTTTTTGTGCAGACTAGACGGCCAATATCACGCCGTGTCGTGGATAAATGACCCCGCGTTGTGTTTGGATCAGAATCACACGAGGCCCCTTTATTACGAGCATGCCGGGGGCGGGGACCAGCGAACTGGCTTACCCCTGAATAGAGATTTTTCAACAGGTTTTATAGCAAAAACCCCACAATTTGTGGGTCCTTGTTCACATGATTGCCATAACTGGAGAAATGCTGTGCAAGTGAGTGAGTGGAGACCCTGACTGTGTTTTAAAGAAAATGAACCAGAAGGTGCCTCCAATTTTTCCACTCCAGCTGTAAGCAGGTTATTTTCTTTAAAACACAGTCTGGGGCTCCACTCAACTGCACAGCATTGAACAAGGTCCCCCCTTGTACTAAATGTTCTTGGCTTAGGCACAGACATTGCACAGCAGAACCTCTGGCAATCACGGTGTTTAATCAGCTTTCCAAACCCAGCTCAGCACATAGGCCCCAGAGCTTGTGGTTTATATCCACTGAAGTCCAAGATACTCAGTCGTGGGGCTGTTGGCCTGGCGCATCTATGACACGGCCCTCGCAATCTTCACAAAGCTTTTCCCTCAGGCAGTGCTTAAGGGCAGCATAAACAGCAACGCGTACAATAGTCTGTGTGACTTTTTTACGCTCACGACGTGGCACTGGCTCAGTTAGTTCTATGCCAAGCCTCCTCCGAAACCCCTCATGGCCATCATCCTCAGAGTCCTCTTCAACAATTTGTATCGGCATTGAGCAAAACCGAGGTGGGCCCAGTTAATCTTCCCTGCTTGATGCAACGCTGTCCAGGGCTTCCAGGCCGTCTAGAAAGGCATTGTCGAGCTGTTGAGAGATTTTCAGAACAGAAACAGTGTAAGCGCCACAGTGTTTGTTTTTAGATTTACACAACTCCTGGTTCCTTACCCGTTAAGAAGCGATTGCTTCTTAATCATTCATTTACCTGTGTGACATCTTTACCATTCACCTTGTACACCGGTGACTCCCCCCAGCCTCAATCGCATTCCACCTCTAAGTGGGTGGACAAAGAGAGGTCACCATGCTCATTGGGGTGTCTCACAAGCAGTTGGGTTTGGGGTTCTGGTTCCGGTTTATCCATCAATGGCTGGGCCGAAGGGCTCCCCTCGGTCACTCCCTCCTCCTCCTCCTCGGCACTGTCGCTGATGTAGCGCTTTCTCCGCGGATAGTCAAAGACCCTTGGGATGAAGACAGTCTGAAGTTCTCACGGGGATGGTGAAGGAGTCCAGGTTTCCTCTCAGCAGCCTTCCCACGATTTCTAAACCATGTGTCCTTGGTAAGAGATGGCCTCATCTGTCCGGCGCTGGGACTTAAGGGGTAATGGTGCTGCACTCTGACTGGCAGAGGGCCTTGGGAGGAGTTCTTAGTGGGGTCATATGGCCCACTTCCGGACGGGTCACCCTGCCCCAGAATTCTCCCTGATTGGTCAAAATCTCCTCTTAGGGCAGTCCTATCGGGTCAAACCCATCCTAATTGGTAGATGGCGGTCGGAGGAGTTCTTAGAGGGGTCACACGACCCACTTCTGGATGGGTCACCCCACCTCGGAACTCACCCTGACTGGTCAAATCTCCTCTCAGGGTGGTCCTTCTGGGATGAAACCCATCCTGATTGGTAGAGAGTGGTGGGAGGAGTTCTTAGAGGGGTCACATGACACACCTTGCTTCCAGTCATGTGGCCACCTTGACCCCGGAGTTAAACCCCCCCATGGGGTGGGACTTCCGGTGACAGGTGGGAGAGACTAAGGGGTCAACGGGTAGGGCTTGGGAGGGTCAAGGGGAGGGGTTAGGGTTTGTTTGATGGTGGCGTTCCTGATAAATACCAAGATTACATGGATAACGTGGAAAGAAATGTGGACTCGTTACCTCTGCACCGGGACTATGACTGCCCTATTGACCTACCACCTTGGTTGAAAGCTGCTTTTCCCTGTATTTATGCATTGTTGGGACCAGAATTAGTGGATCTCCCTGCGTGCAGTCATGAAAACCGGTCCTAAGAGCAGGCCCTTTTGGGGAAGAAGAAATGTGGGACTCTGCTACGCCTCTCTTTAGACAATCAGCTCCTGAACAAAGTGATCATTTGAAACCATGACCCTCTGCTGCGAATCCCACAATTGTTGGCTCACAGGAAATCTGCAAAGGGTTTCATCAAACTTCATCTGCAAGGATTTCCAATCTAACCCTCGTTTGGCCAAGAGACAAATTGAAGACAGATTTCAAAACAGACGATGGACATTTTAATGGTCTGATATGCTAGTTGAGCTAACTAAGGGTCCCCTGACCTTGAAACACTTCATCAGTGATGTATTTGGGGACAGTGTCATCTATTCGGGTGAAATATGTCTCTTTTTGGAGAACCCAGAGCAGCACACGCAGCACATCCGAACCTGGAGAGGTTTCGGCAGCATGGTCTCAACACAGAATTGGAAAAGCGGAACCTCCAGCCAACTCTCCACAGAGTTTTGGGGGTACATCCTCTCCCCAGAAGATGTTACCATTGATGCAAATAAGGTGGAAGCCATTGATAAATGGGGCGAAGTTGGAAGTCCTCAAGAATTGCAGCGCTTCCTAGACTTCACTCATCCTGTGAAATCGAGACGTGCTGGCTCTCAGTGATGCTTAGACGGAAAACCACGCACCCCACACAGAGGTTGGAACCACCCACTGCCCAGTTGTCCTGAGGAGCCATGATGTCTCCAGGAGCTGGGTAAAGGGCACAGGGATCAGCCTCTCAAAGGTAGGGGAGGGTCGTGTGAGGAGAGGGTCTAAGAGAGGAGGATCGTGGGCTAGGCTCTGTATTTGGGCTTGGCAGGGATCGAGAGAAGGGAGAGGGCTGTTAGAGGGCAATGCGAGGTGGGAGGGGGGTTGGAGATGGGGGCAAGGCCTGAAAAGTTCAGCTGCTTTAGATCAACTGTGCCAGAGAATCACTGGTTGAAGTGACTGAAAGCTCTGAGCTGGGGCTGGCCAAAATCCTCCTCCTCAGATGGGAACATCCCAAAAGTCTGTAGAAGCTCAGCCTCTGAGGTGAACGTTGTGGCCCTAACCTCTCTCTGCTCTATACCTCACAGGATTCCAGCCGGCTGTTCCAATCCAGGAGGAAAACTGTGCCACCGAAGTCTCCCAGCACCTGGTCAGTGAAGTGCCACTTAACCCCGCTGTGATGCACAGACCTTGCCCTGGCTGGCTGCACAGGGCTGAATTTCACCCCGTCAGAGCGTAAGGAAATAATTGTCTGAAAGCCTTTTTCTTTTTGGATGTCTGTCTAGTGGGAAAGAACCATGGGGATTTTTAGCCTGTTTTGCCCCCATGCCTGGTGCTTCAATGATGCAGAGACGTGCTGATGCATTGGTTGATTTCCCCACCTTTTAATCTACTCTCTTCTTCTCTTTTAACAGGTATTCTAAGGGTCCCCCGTACATCATATGGGCATTCTTGAGTGTGCAGATTGCATCAGACCTGCACCTGAATAATTAATAGTGACTGAAATATGCAGACATTAAAGTTCTGCAGCCAAATTCTCAGAAACCTTCCTTTTCAATGTAAGATCAGGATTTTGGTTTAAATTTATTTTTATTTAAAAAAAATTGCTAAGCAGATGCTACACTGTAAGAAGAGGAAAGAGAATCAAAAACTGAAAGATTGTTACTAAAACCAGTGAACAACTGCAGTGAGTGGAGACCCGGCAAAGCAAACAAATGAATACTGTGAGTACCGGTAAATAACCTGAAAGCAAATGGGGAAGAAAACCTCATCTGGGTAATTGTGGCTCTTGGGACAAAAATTGGGTTCCTGGTACGTAGCCTGGCTGAGATCATCCCTTTTCCCTGGGATTCCAATGTCATTCTCTGTGTGGTGTCCTTATTTTATTCCTAGGAAAAAGATCCCCAAAGGAGATGTAAGGATCCGGAACTCTAATGTCTGCCAGAAACTTCAGCCACCTTCACAGGTAAAAGTCACTGGCTTTCCTACTATGCCACTAGTGCTCTTTCTGCTCTCCAGGTCTGCTCCCTTCAGCAGGACAGAGACACCCCTTAACTCCCCGAGTCCTGATTTCCTGCCATTCAAGGGGCTGAGGGTTTGCATTGCCCCCACCCCTTCCATCAGAGACTTTTCCTATGGGAATCTCCCCAGAGCAGGGGAGAAATCTGTTCTTCCGTTAGAACCAGTCTGCTCAGTAAATCCACCCACACTGACCTCATCTCAGATGCTTTGTTTATCTGAGATTAGTGGTATCTTTGGAAAACCCTTAGCGTGTCGAGGTGTGAGGTGGAGCAGGGAATACAGGAGCACCAGCAGATTCCCCTGAAGAACACCACCCTGTCTTTCTCTGGTCAGGCTAGGGCTCACCGTCCATTGTGGAGGTGAAGACCAGATGAGAGCTGCTGGATTGACCTTGATGTGCCATGTCCTTGTGTGGATGAAGGACCTACATCTCAGGGATGGCCAGCAGCAGATGTAACACATGTGTCCAGGAATGGGCTAAATAACCTACATTGAGAGGTAAGTAAAATCGTGGCCACATGTAGACATCACAGGAATTGGTGGGGATTGACCCAGGGTCCTTCAGCACAAGCCCCTCTCACTCACTGTCAACAAATCCAGCTCCACTCACTAGACCACAACCCATTCCAGAGCCCCAGATCCCAGGAGCCCTGATTCTCAGACCCAGGCCTCACATCACAAGGCCAAACCTCCTCCCATTCTGTGCCCTGTAGAAGGGACCATTGGCAAAAACCTCCTCTACATTCCCCCTGTCAGAGACTGCGGCCACGGGTGACAAGTGAATAAGCTGAGATCTCCCCTGTGGGAATCCGAGGGGCTGCACATTTGGGGTTTCAAAGGGACGGCCTCTGGCAGCCATTGACAGAGTGTTCCTGGGAGGAGATTTTCCATCTCTAACAAAGGGTTTCTGTTCCCCCAGATCTCAGCCGCTCAGCAGAATGCGGGAGAGCTGAGTGCTGATGGGCTAGAGGGTCCCAGGAGTCGTTGTGCAGCAGGGGCAGTGTCTGCAGTCACCGTGGGCCACACCCTGCGCTCCAGACAACCCAGGCTGGTTCCCTGGATTGCAAAGGGGACTTTAGCTTGTGGAATTGGTGCTGGTGCCTGTGTCCACAACTGGGATGTTTTCATGAGGCTACTCCATGGTCCATGAAGCGCCATGCAAGCAAGGGGAGAATGGACATTAGAGAGCGAGGCCGGTGCCTTTGCAGGGCTGCTGCAGTCAAACATCCACAGCCAGAAGAGAGACGATGGGAAACTCGCTTCAATGGCTGGCCACAGCCACAGCAGCTGTCTCATAAAGCTCTGCTCATGCTCCAGCCAACAGAGGCAGGACGAAGAGCCACACTGGGAGAGCCTGATTTGCAATTAGCAAGACGTGGTTTTTTCAGTGGATTATGCTGCCCTGACCGTCTATTTCCTTTAATGTGCACATTCAGCCTCCCTGGCTGACCTCAGTGGGAGCTAGGTTCTCCGTGCCCATAGGACAGGGCTGGCCTTACCAGGTGCCAGACTGTGGGCGGGCGCCACTAGGATCCAGAGTGTAGAAAAATTGTCTGGTGCTGGTGCATATGTTTTCTCGCTGCTCGAGATGCACAGAAATGGTGGAGTGCTGTGCTGGAGGAAGGGGGCCCAAGAGACATAACAGGCAGGAAGGAGAAAAGGGGAGAGGGAATAACAGAAAGCAACAGGAGCTTCAGGGAGAGAGAGGAGGAGGAGGAGCCTCTTATGTACCTCTTGAGCACCCCCAGGAGCCTGGACTGATTAACACCAGCTTCTCAGGGAGCTTCCTATTTCCTGAAGTAGTAGGAGCCGGTTAGGCCCTTAAGAGGCTGATATCTTCCCTCACTCAGGCCCTGCTACCAGCCTGCTTCTTTGTCCCCTTCAACTGAGTGTTGAGAGCCACTCTAGCTGGCACAGAACAGCAGTCATGAGTGAAAGAAGAAAACGCCCCTCTGGGGCAGCATTCAGAAAAAGAAAGCAATCAAAAGAAGCTTTTCTGTCTAAGCAGGAAGGAGCTCTCCTGAGATACAGAGACACAAATGTTCACGGTGAGCCTTCCATCCCCAATGAGGATGTGAGTGGTGAAGAGATGCCTGATCTTCCAGTTAGTCAGAGTGCAGGTGACCTGGCAGCTACTGCAGCATCCATATCTCCATCCCAAATGGATGTAAACCATGCACATGCCTGAAGAAAAGTGTAGATCAGAGAAGAGTGTGGTGGAGGCACAAGAAACAGTTGCTGATGAGTTTAGTTCCTTAAGTCTAGATGATCCAGGACTGTGGACCCACCTGAGCAGTAGCCTGAGGGACTTCCTTGTACTGCATGGGACACAGCAAGTGAAAAACTTCATGTTCCCCAAAGACAATGAAAATAGAAGCTTCCATCCAACACATTACTGGCGTGAAATCCCCAATGGTGACAAAGTGGAGAGGTCATGGCTTAGGTACTCAAAAACCCAGAATACAGCATACTGTTTTTGTTGCAAACTCCTCCAGTCTAACGTTCCAGCCACATTGCGTTCTACAGGAACAAAGGACTGGCAAAATCTGGCTAGAAATGTGGCATGCCATGAGAAGGCAGCAAATCACCAGAGAGCATCTCATAGGCGGAAAGAGCTTGAGATGAGCCTAAGGGTAAAGTCCACCATAGATGATCAGCATCAAGAGAAGATTGCATCAGAGTCTCTTTACTGGCAAAATGTTCTGAAAAGGCTCATTGCCATTGTGAGAATGCTGCTACCCAAAACCCAGCACTGTGTGGCACTTCAGATCAGCTACATATGCCAAACAATGGAAACTTCCTTAAAATTGTGGGGCTGATGGCTGAGTTTGATGCCATAGTTGTCATTATGGAGGATAATGCTATGACAGGAACTGTTCTTGGGAGAACAGTAGCAGAGGGAAATGGAATCACCAGAAACATACATAACTTCAAATTTCTGTGTGGCTTAGTGTTGTGGCATGACATACTGTTTGAAATAAATGTTGTAAGCAAGAGACTCCAAGGTGTTGACCTTGATATATCTGGCGCAATGGAACAACTGGACAAAGCAAAGTCAGACCTACAGTCTGACCGGTCAGATGAGGGATTTCAAACCGTTCTGAAGAGTGCACAGAAGTTGGCAGAGGAACTTCACACTGAAGCTATTTTCCCACCCATTCAAGAATACAAGAGTCACCGAAGAAGAAGACATTTTGATTACGAGGCAGGGGATAATCCCATAAGAGACCCCAAACTGAAAGCCCTTTCAAGTTACATTTCAGCAGGATCTACTCCAAAGGCTGTTCTGGAATATATGTGCACAAATAAGATGACCAGCCTCTTTCCAAATGCTTTTGTTGCTCTGCACATACTTCTATCACTTCCTGTAACAGTTGCCACTGGAGAACGCAGCTTCTCCAAGCTGAAGTTTATAAAAACATGTCTACACTCCACAATGACACAGGTCAGCCTTGCATCCATCTCAATAGAGCGTGAGCTGGCCCAGACAGTGGACATGCAGGAAGCAGAAGCAGTTCAAATCTTTGCAACCAAGAAGGCACGGAAAACACCGCTTTGATTATTCAAACAGATAAAAATGCCAGTGTTTACCATGCAGACAAGAAAAGTTACGTTTGCTGTTCAGGCATTTGAAAGTTGTGATACTTAAAATTTTGGAACAAGGCATTTTAAGTTATTAGTTTCTCCTTTA
Organism: Mauremys reevesii; assembly: GCF_016161935.1. Classification (NCBI taxonomy): domain Eukaryota; kingdom Metazoa; phylum Chordata; order Testudines; family Geoemydidae; genus Mauremys; species Mauremys reevesii. Next base: position 37,622,346 of record NC_052632.1, read on the forward strand.
TTGGGGGAGGTAGCAGAGCAGTACCATGAGAGGAGTAGAACAGGAAGAAGGCAGAATTGAGACCTTTCAAAGTTTTGGCCCGAGCGAGGGGGTATGGGGGTGTCATTTGAGCTCCCTGCCTCAGGTGCCAAAATGTTGTGGGCCGGCCCAGCCACGGGATCAGTGCTCAGAGTGTTCTCGCAGCAGCTTAGCCTGCAAAAGTGGAATATGAGAGATGCAGTGGTCCAAATAGTTAAAAACTCGTCCTCCCTGTTTGTCTCTGTGGTTTTTGTGTTTGCAATTAAAGGAAGCCAGATATCTAGCTACTTGAGAGCCCCCTTGTTCCAGTCAGAGTGAAAATCAGCGCTCACGTGCACACAAAACATTATAGGGAAAAGATGGATTTTTAACCTAAAGCCACACTCAGTTCAGAAGATACCAAGAGGAACTGCCCTCTTTCAAAACAGCTTGTGTCTTCTATTCTCAAGGATGGCTCTCTGGGCTGACATGGACCACCAGCTTCTGTGAGGGCAGCTTGACTTTAACTGCTTTGGAAATAAGGGCAGATGGTGGTGTTCCTATTGAAAGAGGACCTCTTTGCTTAAAAGCAGCTTTAGCCTCATTCCTGTCAACAATGATGAGAGCGGGTGGCCATTTTGAAAGGTTGCAATTCTCTGAAGAAGAACAATTCACCATTAAAACTTTCGGAAAATGTGCCCCTTGCCTATGGACTTTTTACACACATACACATAAATTCTTATGCATCAACCGTTTTAGCAGAAAATTTCAGCTTTTTCTCAAAAAAAAATAAAGCTTGAACTCTGGACATTTTTATTTCTTTTCTCTGGACTTTTTCAATTCTAATCTATCTTTTTTTCTTTTTTTTTTTTTAGATAGGGCAACCAGAACTGCACAAAGTATTCAGGGACTGAGGATACAATATATTTATATATAGGCAATATGATATTTTCTTTCTTATTATTTATCCCTTCCCTAATGGTTCCTAACATGAAGTTAGCTTTTTGAACTACCACTTCACATAGTTTTCAGAGAACCATCCACAATGACTCCCAAGATCTCTTTCTTGAGTGGTAACAGCTAATTTAGATCCATCATTTTGTATGTATAGTTAGGATTATGTTTTCTAATGTGTGTTACTTTGCATTATCAACACTGAATTTCATCTGTCATTCCCTTGGCTGATCGCCCACTTTCGTGAGATCCCTCTGTAACTCTTTGCAGTCAGGTTTGGACTTAACTATCTTGAGTAGTTTTGTATCATCCACAAGCTTTGAACCCTCACTGTTTACCCCTTTTCCCAGAAAGTTTATGAATAGTTTAATGCAGTTCTTTATGGAACCCCGTTGTTTACCTCTTTCCATTGTGAAAGCTGACCATTTATTCCTACCCTTTGTTTCCTGTCTTTTAACCAGTTAGTGCTCCATGACAGAACCTTCTCTCTTACCCCATGACTGCTTAATTCGCTTAAGAGCCTTAGGTGCTGGGCTTGGTCAAAGGTTTTCAGAAAGTCCAGGTACGCTATATCCATTGGATCACCCTAGCCTACATGTTTGTTGACCCACTCCAAGAATCCTAATAGACTGATGAGGCATTATTGCCCGTTTAAAAACCATGTTGACTCTTCCCTAACAAATCATGGTCATCTGTGTATCTGATAATTCTGTTCTTTACTATAGTTTCAACCAATTTGCCTGGTAATGAAATTAAGCTTACTGTTGTAATTGCCAGGATCATCTCTATGTCGTTTTTTGAAATCAGGGTTATATTAATTTTCCTGCAGTCATCTGATACAGAGGCTCATTTCGGTGATAGGTTACATACCACAGTTAGTAGTTGAGCAAATTTCATATTTGAGTTCCTTCAGAACTCGTGCTTGAATAACATCTGGTCCTGCAGTAAAGACTGATGCAAAAAAATCCATTGAGATTCTTCCCAATGGCCTTATCTTCCTTGAGTGCTCCTTTAGCACCTCAATTGTCCAGTGGCCCCACTGGTTGTTTAACAGGCTTCCTGCTGCTGAGGTACTTAAAAACAACTTTCTGTTTATGTGTCTTTTTTGCTAATTGCTCTTCAAATGCTTTTATGGACTGCCTGATTCTATTTTTACACTTGGACTTTCTCTTAAGCTTGGTTTTCCTCTGCTAGCCTCAGGACTTGCTCATGCAATACTCCAGGTGCCTATGAAATGCTACCTCACTTTGAAAAGGCTGCCCCGGGTCACTGTAAACACTTCCTGGGTTGCATCACTCCGTAGGAAGGTAAAATCTCCACGGAGTCTGAACTAAGGTGGAGTTGCTATAGGAGCTCACAAGGGGGCACAGGGGGTGCTGGAGCTCCACCACCCGGTCCCAGAGCAACTGAGGCTGCATGTCCTGCCCTTGGGAAAAGTGGTGACCCTTTAGACAGAGTACTAACGAAAACAAGCTTGCAAGTACAGTGATTTAGAAATAAATTACTATGTGAATTGTTTCAAAGACTATAACACTATCAATAGTGTTTTGTTAATACGTCTTGCTCTGAAGGGGACATTTTCAGTTCAGTAAAATAGCAGGGGAAAAGACCTAAAAAGTTCTTTAAAAAAACTACCCACTGCCCCAGATCCACCCAAGACTTAGTTCTTTGGTCATTTCCATTGAGATAGGGAGGACCTGGGTTGGGTTATTTAGGGAGAAATAAATGGTTTGACACTGTTAAATTTTTAAAGGACATAGTTTTAAAATTAATTTTAACTCAGATGCTACTGCAGCATCCATATCTCCATCTCAAATGGATGTAAACCATGCACATTCCTGGAGAAAAGTGTAGATCAGAGAAGAGTGTGGTGGAGGCACAAGAAACAGCTGCTGCTGAGTTCAGTTCCTTAAATCTAGATGATCCAGGACTGTGGACCCACTGTAGCAGTAGCCTGAGGGACTTCCTTGTACTGCCTGGGCCACAGCAAGTGAAAAACTTCACATTCCCCAAAGACAATGAAAATAGAAGTTTCCATCCAACACATTCCTGGTGTGAAATCCCCAATGGTGACAAAGTGGAGAGGCCATGGCTTATGCACTGTGATAGACCCAGGGCAGTTGGGTACAGCAGAATAGCAGAAGGCAGATATACTGGCCACTGGATTAACAGTTTTCTGTTCCCTGACTGACCAGAGCAGGGGCTGCTCCAGGCTAATGAGAACACCTGTCTCAAATTAACCTGTAACGAGTCAGGTGAGGCCATTCAGCTAATGTGACCACCTGACTCTATTTAAGGCCCTGCTGATACTATAAAAAGGGCTCACTCCAGTCAGGCAGAGGAGAGCCAGGGAGCCAGAGGAGAGGAAGTGTGGCTGAAGGGCTGGTTAATGAAGACACTCCCAAACCATCGTTAAAGGAGCCCTAAGGTAAGGGTGAAGAAGGGAGAAGCAGGAGAGCTGTGGGGAAGTGGCCCAGGGAAATGTAGCAACTCTGGCAGTGAAAGGTTGGCTGCCAACAACTGCTACCATTAGGGTCCCTGGGCTGGAACCCGGAGTAGAGGGCGGGCCCGGGTTCCCCCCAACCCACCACTACAGGAACAGCTCCTGGAAGGGGAAGTCAGGTCCCTGTCAGGACAGGAGGCTGAACAGAGACTGTGGGAGTTCTCTCACCAGCGTCCTTGCAGCCTATGATGAAAAGGGCTCAGTAGACTGTAACCCTGGCCCTAGAGAGAGAAGGGCTACGTGGAGGGTCACAGTGAGCCACTGAGGCTAGCATAAACCGCCTAGAAGTGCAGGACCCATGGGAGCAAGGTCAGAGCTCTGCCACAGTACTCAAAACCCCAGAATGCTGCATACTGTTTTTGTTGCAAACTCTTCCAGTCTAATGTTCCAGCCACACTGAGTTCTACAGGAACAAAGGACTGGACAAATCTGGCTATAAATGTGGCATGCCATGAGAAGGCAGCAAATCAGCAGAGAGCATTCCATAGGTGGAAAGAGCTTTAGATGAGCCTAAGGTTAAAGGCCACCAGAGATGATGAGCATCAAGGGCAGATTGCATCAGAGTTCTGAAAAGGCTCGTTGCCATTGTGAGGGGGCTTGCTACCCAAAACCTAGCACTGCGCGGCACTTCAGATCAGGTGCGTGTGCCAAACAATGGAAACTTCTGCATAGAACCTCCTCACCACAGAAGTTCCCCAACCCACCACCCTTTCTTTAATCATAATAATAATTCATAATAAACAAATGACTATTCATCAGAAGAAAGAAAGAACGTCCTAGTTCTTACATCTCCTGCTTTCTTTGTATGTGTCAGTCTTCCTTAGATCATAGGGGCTTTGTATCAGGGAGTGTCCTTACTTTCTCTGTCTTGTAAAGCACACACTAGTGACACTGACCAAATAAATAATGGAGACATCACACACACACACAAATAACCAAGCCCTTTGTTATGGAGACTGTTCTCCTCAGTAAAGCACGTTATAAACATTAGGAAATGCTCAGAGGACTAAAAGGCTGCAAAGTGAAGCACTCTCAAGTTAGGAAATACCAGAATAAGCATTGTCAGTGCAACATTAACTCTGCAAGAAATGAGGCAGGGATCCTACAGGCAAAAGACTCCTTCAATACACAGCCCCAGAGCATAAACCCCTGTGCACTGAATAAGGAAGTGGTCCGGTGGGAAAAAAATACTATGGGATCATGTCATTAAAGCCTGCATCATCCTGCAAATGCACAAGAGGACGGAATTGAGGGTGCCAGGGCAACACTTCTTTGGACATTTGCTAACCTTCTTTGGACATTTGCAAAGTGAAGAGAATGCTTCACTTTGTAACCTTTCCATCCTGTTTAAAAGCCTTGACTTTGTATTTCCTAATGATTTTATTGATGAAAGCAAACGTGAGTAACGTTAAATGAAGGGTTTTTGTTTGTTAATTTCCTTTGTTTTTTTTTAATAGCAAGAAAATCTTTTATCTCTGTGCTGTGTA